>NW_005192425.1:0-1518 GCF_000239375.1 Pundamilia nyererei | reverse complement strand
GGTACGTACAGAGAGACATCAATAGTTCCCACCTCCTGCACAAAGCACACTCAGCGGGGACAGTCCAAGGGACACGGGGAGCATGGGGACAAAGAGGACACATACTGTACACTGAGCTCAAACACACCTGTTTTTTTAACCCCCCTTTTACAGAAAAAAGGGCCGATGGATGATGGAGGAGACAGAGAGGAAAGGAGGACGAGAGAGGGGAGGAGAGGAGGGACCAGAGGAGAAGAAGGACAGGGGTGGGGGGGGGGTTAGACTTATATTCAAATACAAAAGAACATGTACAAATCGTATAGCCCCCAGGCACTGTGCTCCCATATTTACAGTGATAGTAACAGGCAGCGGAACCACTCCATGGCAGGACCATCCTTTAGAGATATGCAGGTACAAGGGCTCGCTGTGAGAAAACAAAGCCAGCACTACGTAAGTCTGAGATAAAAACCAGTGGAGTCTGAGAGGCAGAGAACAGTGGCGGAGAGGGGGCCGGGTGGGGAGGACAGGAGGGGGGCTGGCAGACACATGGAAGGAGTGCTGCAGCCTAGGGAATTAATCACTGTCGAGAGCTACATAATCAGGTTTTAACTATCAGAGCACACCCCGGGTGTGCTCTGATAGTTAAAACTCGGCGTGAGAGCTCTCGCACCACGGTTTAAAAAAATGTTTTAAAAAGGAAACACTCCGTGCACTTAGAGCACTCTGACATTCACACTTGGCATGTGGTCATCATCACCTTCGCATCATCACCTTCGCTTGCCACATGGTGCACCATGGAGATGGAAAGTGTACTCGCACTTTGTTATAAATAGGTAACAACATTAAAAAATAAATATAATAAATGCCAGAATAGCACTTAACTCTTTAATGTAGTGTAAGGTTTTGAATCTGGAGACTCTTACTGTGGAAAATTGAAAAAAACAAACAAAAAAAACAGTAAAAATGGGAACACATCCTCGCAAACATACAAACGGATTAACTTACAGTACGTGCAGATACATTCAGCGGACATACATGCAACCTGATTCATGTAGACGAGTGTAGTCACCCATGGATGTATGCACACATACATGCGCACACACACAGTCATGTAATGATTCATGTGATGCCATCAAACCACTCAACAGCCTCGACCTGACATCTAGTTGTACTAGGTAGTTGCACATGTCCGTTCCTGTCCAGTGTCGGTGATTAGAACCCACAATCCTATGACTACGTTTCCCAGAAACCACAGCATCACAATACAATTCAATCTTATGACACATTCTGTGGCACAAAGCAGCTAAGCTGTGATCAAAAGTTCATTTGTTGGTCTACACTGCTACAGCGACTTTGGGCCACAAGAGGGAGGGGGTGGGGTTTAAAAAAAAAAGAAGAAAAAAAAAAGAGAAGGCACACTAATGCCGTAATTACTGCCTCCATTGAAATGCTGTGAAATAGCCTCAGGACATGGGTTTTTCTTAAGGGAAAGCAAATGACTAGGAAAAAACAATATTACACCATCACTGAACTTTGGAC
>NW_005192424.1:0-1518 GCF_000239375.1 Pundamilia nyererei | reverse complement strand
ATGCAATATTCTCAAGGACCAGCCTTTAAGGTGTCGAGGATAAATACAACAAAATAAAACCAGTACTGCTGCCAAAAAAAGAAGAGTTATTCAAACCCCTGAAAAGCATCAATTTCACACCCGACCTCAACTCTCGTGGTCTGGTTCCAAATGATTTACGGACCGGTGCCAGTCCATGGCCTGGGGGTTGGGGACTGCTGTTGTAAATAAAAGAAACCCCTGCTTGGACGCTGTGCAGAGCAGCTGGACCACACATTGTCACTTAATGTTTCTCATCATATTAATATTTATTTGTAAAATTGTAACTTTTAGTTTTAATGTTCATCAAATAAAATTACATTGAATACTACGTGCTACGCAATAATAGTAATAATATTAACTGTAATAATCGTAATGGCAATTGTTGTCATCATCATGCTGTTAATATCATGACTTTTTAAATTCATAGTTTTTCATTAAAACATTTTTAATTCATTAAAATGAAATATTTAAAAAAAAACCTAAACTTTAAACTCTGCCACAAACAAAAATAGAATAAAAATAATAAATGATAACCATGTGCAGCTTCTCTCGTCTTCCATTTTTCCATAATATGTTTCACTCTACATGTTAAAGTGTGTTGGCTGCATGTTAAGTTCAAAACGCTGATTATTCATTTGAAGTCAAAGTTTAGGAGCTCTGATCCAGTTGACTGATATACTCTGCTCTACATCCTGCACTGAAATATGAGGATTGTGTGTTTATTAAAATTAAAAATCATCATGGAGTCATTGACAGAAGAGCATCAACGTTCAGCCTGTTAAATTATATTTAGATATTTTTATTTCAGAAATGATTCCTAACAAAAATGGAGAATATAAAAACACAATCAAAGCAGTAAAGTCCATATTATGAAGTGTTTGCTGCATCAGACAATCATGTTTATTCACAACAATGAAAACAATATAGTGCAGATACACATGGTGCTGTAATGAATCTGCTCTTAAACACAATAACAAAATACATTTTCCAAGAGAGATGATAATGATTCACATCAGAGTGAAGAACGAATACATTTACAACTGGTTTCTAACATTTCTTATAGATCGAACTGATCACTGATAGAAACAGAAGAATGTTCAAAATGATACTCTGAGAGATACATGAATGAGATATGGATAAAATTAAATCACATAAAACAAAAAAGCACAAAATCATTATAACTGAAATATGAGCAGAAATATAGAAGAATTAAGTCGAAAGATAGAAAAAGGCAAAATGTTTAAAATATATAATCACATAAGAGACTGAACCGTCCACTCAGGTCACAGATTCATATCTACAATAATATTTTTGTTTGTTTTTATTTTGATTTAATCACTTCTATGTATTATTATTATTATTATTGTTGTTATTATTAGTATTATTATTATAAGCATATTAAGTGTGTGTCTGAGCTGAAAGCTGCTCTCCTCTCCTGGTTTTCTGTATCACACAGACCACAACAACACAAAGCATCACCTGCAGACCGCTGAGCAG
>NW_005192423.1:0-1518 GCF_000239375.1 Pundamilia nyererei | reverse complement strand
GGTCTGTGAAAATATTGGTGGACATAAACCAGTTCATGGTGCAAAAAAGGTTGGGGACCGCTGATGTTAAAGTCAAAAAAAGTTAAAGCTCATAAATGACTCATATTTACTCAGGTTGTGATGCGTGTGTGTTTATAAAATTGTTTCATATGTTTTTAAATTTGTTCACAAATGATTTCACACATGTTTAAATCTGTTTGTGGGTTTTGGACTCCCTCCTCTTGTGGCTTTATATACTTTCACATTGTCAATGTTGGATATAAATGTTTAGCTGATTAACAATCAAACACAATCTGCTTATTTAGAAACTTAATGATTTATGGAGTCATTTATAAAGTCTGTGTGAGTGATTAATAAAGTATTTACATGAACGTTTATACATATACGGATCATAAATTGAGCTTTGTGTGTTAATAAAGGTTTTATAAATACAACTGTCATATTGCAACTCATGATTAATTCAATTAATCGTTCAGTATTTAAACTGCAGCATTCATTCATCTGTACCTAACAAAGTATTTATTAATGAAACGGAAGGTCAGCAGGCCTTGGAGACTCAGACAAGTCTCAGCTACAAGAGAAGCAGAAAACAGACAGAAAGTGAGACACAACATACAGATATTAGATGAAGCTGTCATGGTTCTGATCATTTGACACAGCGTTTTCTTGTGTTTTCTTGTATTTTGGTGTCTGTTATGTATTATTATTTAAGGTTAATATACTAGTCTCCTATGTTTTAGTTCCTTCTTCATTTAGGTTCCAGTTGTGTGTCTGTCCACTGTGTCCCTCTCTGTGTTTGTGTGTGTCCTTGTGTCTTGTGTCCCTTTTCTGTTTCTATGTTTCATGCCCCTCCCCCCTCTCCCTCGCCCTCTCAGGTGTGTCTCAGGTGTGTCTCTCTTACCTGGTGTTGTGTTTCTCTCCCTGTGTTCCGTCTCATCTCCTCAGTCTCATGTCAGTCATATGTTCTCATGTCTGCGTGTACTATTTTCAAGCTCGTGTGTGTTTGTCTGGTTCTCACTGTATATGTCACTTCCTCTCTTACTTTGTAATGTGTGTTATGTTCGGTTTTGCTCCCTCTGTCTCATTGTGTCTGATTAGCTGTGTTTCCCTGTTGTTTCTCTACCCTTGCTATTCCTTGTGTAAGTCCAGTGTTTCCCTCTGTCCAGGTATCTCCCTCATACCTGGCTGTGTGCTGTGTTTGTTGGTTTAGCTTCCTGTGTTCCCCAGTCTAGTTTTGTATTCTCCGTTCATTGAGTTTTGAGCTTATTTTTCCATCCATGAGTCTGCGTTTGGGTCCAGTCCTGCCTGCTTCACACAACAACTCACAGCAGTATTCTGCAAATGTAACCCACATAAAAATAAAAAGAACTGCGTCTATAACTAAATTGGAATCTTAAATTCCAACCGGAGCGTGTCCGTGAAGGCATCGTGACGCGTCATGACGCACGCCACGCCGCGCTGCACATGCCTGTTGTGACCAATCACATTCGCGAGGCACCGATATATGCCTTCCGGGTT
>NW_005192422.1:0-1518 GCF_000239375.1 Pundamilia nyererei | reverse complement strand
CACAACAACGAGATGATTAGTTTATATTTTGTTAATAAATTTACAGAGAAAGGGGTTTATTGAATTCAATGTCTAATAAGAAAAAGGTTAGGTACAATGGGAATTGTTAAGCAGGAGGAGAGGAAGTTGGAGCTTGTTACCATCATGGGCTCATCTGGTCAGGATGAGAATGAACAGTCATCAATCACTTGCAGGTTTCTTGTTTTATTGAATGATCAGTATTAAAGGAAAGGCACATAGACTGCTAATTCTAAAAGGAAATAAAGTGGGATTTAAGTCACTCAGTAACTCAAAGTAATACATGAACTCAGGGCACTCAACAGAAACTCACTTCAGCTGCTGTCCCATGTGGGGACTGAAGAAAGAGTGAGGTGTAGGTGAGTGCAGTCCTTATATAATGGGTGACAGGTGAGTGCAATTAAGGCAAGCCCCACACCCAATCACAGGTGAGGAAAAGAAACAAGGTGCATCTGGTGGAGTGAGTGTGCTGAAAGGTGTCTTTACAACAGAAATGGTCAATATTATGGTGAATTGGGCATTGTCTATGGCAAATGTAATTGCCAGAGATTGAAACGCGCAAATTGGACACTGATGTTGGTGTTGCTGAAGCATGGGTTTAAAAGAAAATTATGAAATGTGTTGTGTATCCAAGGATCCATTTTTGTGTTTGTATATTTTTTATGAAAACCACAATACCAGAATAGAAATAGTATTGAAGAAGGAAAGACTTATCACGGATGTATACATTCACTATAACTGACATTATATGTTAATGGACTGCCGTGTTCGGCAGTCAGGAAGGTCAGGGAAACAAGAAGTTCCATCAAAAATCTGCAGCTAAAGCAGGAAATGGTGCAACTGAAGTGTGAGGTTTGAAAGCGATGTCTCATATTTGAGATTGGTGGCAGAGGAGCAGATTGTATTAGGATGTGGGCTGTGTTTTGGTATTGATTGACTTTTTGTATTACTTATTAAATCTTTCATTCTGTCATGTTTGTGATTTCAGGATGTTATACCATGGCAGTGTCCCTGTGGAGGGAGGCAGCTATTCACCTCTTTCATGTGAGACCACACATAAAGGTCTCTCACATAAAGTGAGAATCAGTCTGCTTATGGGCCACAGCTGCACACTACATCATTCACAAACACTAACGTATGAAGAAGCCATGTGTTTGTACCAATAATAATGTGTTTATGTATATGACTTGGTGATTTGGGGAAAACGTTTGATTAACACATTTTATTTCCTTGTTTTTGGATGAAAAAGGGAACGCTTGCAAGGCTAAATAATTACTTGTGGTGTATCAACAGACAAAAGAAGAGGACAGAGCCCAGGTCCATATCATTGGTGTGGCCTCTACTGACACGTCCATCGAACTGGAGGTACTCCTGGAAAGTGGAGAAAGCCTCCATATTGGCACAGACATGTGGAAGCTCTTTGATGAGGACCTGGAAAAGGCCATGGTCAGTGTGGATAGTAAAATCAAAGGGGAGCGTATTACCCAGATAGAAAAAAAA
>NW_005192421.1:0-1519 GCF_000239375.1 Pundamilia nyererei | reverse complement strand
TCAACACAGACAGCATCGTCAGAAGGAAAGTTGATAAAATAAATTACAAATTTTGTATTGTTCGATACATATGCGTACCGAACCGAAAGCACTGTATCGAACGGTTCAATATCGATACAAGTATCGTTGCACCCCTAATAAATATGTAGCCCAATAAGTATAAAATCAAGAAAGCTACACAACATGGGGCGGTTCATTTACAAACGCAAGTCTAACTTAAGTTTCACACTGTTTTTGTTAGAAACATTGTTACAGCTTAAATTACACAAAATGTCAAAAATCTGCACTGTCATGAGCAAAATTTAAACCTAATTTTTCATGATTTGTTGGAGGTCTGAAATACATCCGGCCATTTTTGACTCCTTTTGAGTTTACGTTTTTATTTCACCCTCAAATTGTTTAATTTTATTTTTCCCCCCTTGCCTTGTTTGGTATCTTTTCAGCTCAACTGAATTTAGTTATTTTTTTCACTGACATACTGCATTAGTATTACTGATCTGAAATCACACAAATAACTTAAAATCATAATAGTATTTTTTACTGTAAAAAACAAAACAAAACACAGACATGTTGAGTAAATTTTTATAACTTGAAATGCAAATATAAATTGTACATTTTGTAAACATATACAACTATTTATCTAAAAATGCCCAAGGACACAACAACCTAAAGGCGAGGAAAGATGCCCAACGGATTTACTTTACCAAATTGACCATCCCAGCCTTGCCATAATGGTCTATTTGATTCACCTTTTATTGTTTATTTTATTTATTTTTTATTTTCACTTGCTAGATACGGGACAGACTTGAATGAGGAAAAGAAAAGGGAGAACGGAAGGGGAGGGGAAAACAGCGGAGAAGAGGGACGGGGATAAAGGGCAAAAAAACAAAAACCAAGCAGACAAAAAAAATACATATATCAATCACCTGGATCACCTGTTGAGAAAGAAAAAAGAAAACAAGCAGAAGAAAACGGGAGCAATACAATAAACAACATCATGATGATCTATGGGAGTATAACAGTAAATACTAAATATTAAAAATTATTGTGCAGCACATAAGATCGACAGTGCACAGTGTGCTTTGAGGTAGGAGCCAAAAAGTTTAGTGTAGTTTGTGTGTGAGCACCCGTGTGTACACCTGTGAGCATCAGCGCGCTTGTATTTAAAAGGCTCCTTCATGTAATGATCTGCTAGAGCAGGGGTATTAAACTAAAATTTGAGGAGGTCCAGTTGGAGAAAATCTTCTCAAGCAGAGGTCCAGGACATCATAATGTCTATCTTACGTTATGATTGTGATAGAGAAGCAACCTTTAGTTTTTTTTTAATCTATATCTGAACGAATGAACAATAGACTGTCAAATCAATGAAAATACAAGTTAAAAACATTTCAACAAAATTTATTGTTAACACTGAAACACACAGTAGGCCTACATTAGATATAGGGCTGCTGTTTAAAATGAATTAGAGAAAATAAATAAAATGGCTAAATTGTGCATCTTAAAACAAAGTGCTTAATTT
>NW_005192420.1:0-1520 GCF_000239375.1 Pundamilia nyererei | reverse complement strand
GTGTCCCTCTGGGATACAACCAAAGAGTCCAGCAGCTGATCAGCGACCAGCCGAACTTCCAGGCCGTAACAGTGAAGGACAGAGCAGTATACTTCCTGTCCCTCACCCTCCTGTCACGGCCTGGAGGTTCAGCTGGTCGCTGATCAGGTGTTTCTCTCCCTATCACTATCTCTCTCTCCAGGGCGGAACTCATTACGGGTTTACGCACTCGGGCCAGCTCTCGGAGGAAGAAACACCTGTGCCTCGTCAGTGTGGATTGCATTTAAGCCAGGAAACAACGGCTGTTTTTCGCTGGATTTGTAAGAATCGCGTAAGTGAAATTCTAGCAAGTGTTTTTCCGTGTCGTTGTGTGTTTGAAACTAACAAGCGTTTCCTTATGCGCAGACCCTCTGGACTGTTTTCCCAGGTGTTCCCTGAGTGGCAAGTGTTCGAGTGGATTCCTGTGATTGTTTGGAGAGAAAAGAGAGTTTTCCCCTGGATTTCCCCCCGGAGCCATGCCCCTTTCACCTTTTGTATATACACTTGTTGGACACTGTACGTTAATAAATTCTCTTGTGTGCATCCATCCCCGGAGTGCAGCGTGTGACTCCAAGTTGCACACCGTGACGCCTTCCCCACAAAGTTACCTGAATACATACCTGTTCACCAAGCACACACCTACCTACATACTTACCTGGTCGTAGCGAATACTCACCTGAATACTGTGCAAATGTTGAATAATGAACATTAAAACCATTTGATCAACCTTTGTTGTTATTATTTATTAAATTTTATTTTCAGTTGTTCATGACGGGACAAACAGTGTTGGAGGATAGAAAAGGGGAGAGAGAAAGATGAAGGAACAGAAAAACTGGGCAACAGGGACAGTGAGAAAGGACACAAAAGAAAAAAAATCTCCCTTATTAAAATTTGCCACAGACATCCATGTGATCAACAACAGACACACCATTCCCCTTCGTGGTCTAAACCAATCAGAGATAGTCACACTCGATGAGAGCACATCTCTGCCTGTCCAACTATTGCCAGCTAACCTAGCAAATAGTTTTCTGTGTGCCACACCTGAAGAAGACCGTGTACGGTCGAGACGTTGTGTTTTTTTGTGTTTATTTTTAAATAAACAGTTTTTTTTGGCATACCTTCTTTTGTTGTTTATTGTTTTTTCGTGACTTTTTCCTTTCCACATTTTGGAAAGCGTTTTTGGTTCACATTAACTTAAATTGATATTTTTTGAAGAACATTTGATTTTTTGAAAGACAATTTAAAAAAGAGGAAAAGAAAAAAAGACTGGATGCCATGGAAAACGGCTGGACTGTGGTGCGCTATGGCCGCCCGCGCCAACGTGACCGCCAAGTGTTCTGGGACGGGTACGGAGGACCGCAGGGAGGGACGGACCACGCACGCTCCTTTTCCTCTCGGAGAAGGGATTATCTTCCACAACCTAACCCCAACAGTGTACAGTGACTGATCAGGCAGTACAGTTTTAGGAACCTTTTTAACTGAGGCAGGATGGCATTTTGGTT
>NW_005192419.1:0-1520 GCF_000239375.1 Pundamilia nyererei | reverse complement strand
GTTATATGTGAGTTATAAAAAAGCAAAAACTTTACTTTGAAAATGTGAAAGAAAATCAACTAAACACACAACAACTTAAATTACAGTTTATTTTACAAACCTGTTTTCTAAGGTTGCTCCTCTCCATAATGCTAACATTACTAATGATAATTTTTGCTGATATGGCTGACCCCCATCCCTCAACTAGCTATTTTGTTTAATCAACATTGGTGTAAGACTCGTAGGTAACAATGTTTTTCAACCTATTAACATTTGCCTGGTTTCTGATTCAGATTCAAAAAACTATTTATCCCACAATTCAGTTTGACAGTCCACAATAGGTAAATAAAAGTACATTCAGAAACAAATCAGCACTTTATAAAAGTCATTTAGAAGCATTCAACATACATGATTCGGCAGTTTGGGGTTGGTTTAAGGTTCATATCTATCTGGAATGCTATGCTATGCTAAATTATGCTAAACAAGCATAGTATTGCTGTGTAGGTTCTCACTCATCCACGGCATAGTAGTCTAAGGAGTGTGGAAAGAAAGCGACTAGACTTCTTTAAGTTAAAGAACTTAAAGAAGTCCAGTCACTTTCTTTACACATTTTCTTTTTAAACTTTCTTTTTAAACGCACATAGTAAATTATGCTAATGATGCTATGCTTGTTTAGCATGCAGCTAAATACAACCCTAACCCTGTGTTTGCCTCATTGTTGTCAAGAGGTTTAAACTCAGTAAACCCAGAAATGAATAAAGAACATTGGACATTGAACTGTTAAATATGAAGTGAACCACATACCATGCTGCTGAGAAACTGTTAGCATAGGAATTGTCTCATCTGGGTCTTTTAAATTAAGATTTTAAAAATCTGTAAATGATATTATCATTTCATTTCTCTGTAGAATTCCATTTGTTTGTGTGCTGTTATAAAAATTACCATGAATCATATCCTTTGCACTTGCTCGAGACTTTGCAGTACTTATTTTAAAATTTACCGCTCCTCCGTGCCTGCACCTGCTGCTTGTTTATTAAAATCGATTCCAAAATGCTGCGAGCAGTGTCAGTAGTGCTGAAATGCTCCATTATTTCCCCAAGTGTAAGCCTGGGGTTTACAGTCATTAATGAGGTAGCATTGCGTATGTGCGCTTATTCTGTATTCATATAATCATATGTTTCTGGAGGGGTTCATGCATTTTGCATCAGTGCCCACTGTGACCATGCTCACAAAGTTGGCGCAATCAGGGAAGACATAAAAAAAGAAAAATGAAAGTTGGTTTAGCATAAATGATTAACCTCATCAAAGAAACCTGTTAATTGGACCAAAGCCCTGTAAATTTCAGACATTTCCGAGCTCTCTCCCTGGAAAGCAGCAGATAATGCCAAGAGAGACACTTAAAGTAAAGCAGTTTAAATGCCCTGAACAAAAATGCATGCACAAAATTCAGCCAGTGCTTCAGATTTGGATATTAAGTGAGACCTAAAGTTCGGGGCGCAACAATTGTGCATACATGTTTTTCACAGAAAGTGTAAAAGATG
>NW_005192418.1:0-1520 GCF_000239375.1 Pundamilia nyererei | reverse complement strand
GGGGGTTTTAAGTTTGCAAAAATGAAATTTTCTCACCACTCAAATAAAGATGTGACATTCCAACAAAACAGAGCAGGCGAATAAGAATGGCAGATGGCCCTCATGGCATCAGACAAACAAAGGAGAAGGCCAGCCAAAAGTTGTGCACCACCACCAAACTACACAGACAAAAAAAATGGTCAATTTGAATTTGCAAAACCACCACTGTGCAGGAATCCAGTCATTTGCTAACTGTATGGTAAATGTATAAAAACAGATAAATTATATAAAATAAGGAAGAGGTGTTAAACTAATTTATTCATGTTAAATTCCATCTTGAATTTTTTCCCCCATTTCCACATCGCTGTAACAGGCTCAACTTTCTCAAAAAAAAAAAAATGTGTATGCAGTGTCTGAAGTGTGAGGCACATACCTCAGATTCTTTCAAGAGTACGAGTTTATGTGTCGGAAAAGCTTTACACAAGTTTACTGTCTGTAAATTATCACCCCCTGCATGGTTTGGTGTTGTTTTTGCTTTGGTCTGCTTTCTTAGTTTCTATGGTTTAGATTCTGCTTCACTTCAATTTTATTTATATAGCACCAAATCACAACAACAGTTCTTGTTATATTGTAAGTTAAAGACCCTACAGACAGACAAAACAGAGAAAACCCCAACAATCACAATGATCCCAGGGTGAGGGGAGAAAGTTAGGACAAAGAGACGCTTTACTCAAATATAATTTAAGTTTAAATATAGCAAATTTCAAATGTAATATTAAGCAATTTACTTTTGCATATGTAAGAAGTGATGTCATACCATCTGCTACTAGAAATCATATGTGATAAAGCCCAAATTTCCAGCTCAAAACTCCACCTACAAGAACTGTTTCATCGAACTTTTCAAGTGTGTTGTTTGACATTTTAGAATCCCAAGGTGTCTGAAATGCAGTCTAACTAGGAATATGGTATGTGCTGTCCCTTGATTTTTATTGACAGTGTCAAGTGAAGCAGCACAGAGAAAGAAAAGAGGTAGGTGATCTGTCACATAAGTATATACACAGCTATAGAGCTCTATACTGTGAAGCAATTCTAAAATGTTTGTGCAGTGCTGTTTTTGTTTCTTCTTGGTTCATTTGTTTCTCTTATGTGTTCACCCAAGCAAACATACAGTATAGTTGTCAGTGCTGAACACCAGCTGTGAAATGTGGATGTTATTCACCAAGCACAGATGGCGAGGCAAAGACTGCTACCAGTCTTACTTAATAAATGTTGGCATTACTAATGAGTCAGTTCCTCATATTTTCATCCAAATAGAAGTGTGTCAGTATTCCAAAGAAATACTTTTTTGTTGCATGTCAATACTTGAGTTCAGTCGGATAAAGGCAAATAAACACACACACACACACACACACACACACACACACACACACACACACACACACACACACACACACACACACACACACACACCAAGTTGGGAATCATGAAATATCCACCAATGACAACAATAGATCAAGATGTTTTTCACAAGGCATTTTATC
>NW_005192417.1:0-1520 GCF_000239375.1 Pundamilia nyererei | reverse complement strand
TCCCCGTGTTTGCGTGGGTTCCCTCCGGGTACTCCAGCTTCCTCCCACCGTCCAAAGACATGCAGCTTGTGGGGATAGGTTAATTGGATAATCCAAATTGTCACTAGGTGTGAATGTGCGAATGAATGTGAGTGCGAATGGTTGTCTGTCCCTGTGTGTTGGCCCTGCGACAGACTGGCGACATGTCTAGGGTGTAGACAGGTCGCCCTATGACAGCTGGGATAGGCTCCAGCGCCCCCCGCGACCCTGAAAAGGATAAGCGGAAGCGAATGGATGGATGGATGGATGGATGGTTTAAAATAGCTAATTTTAAAATAACACTTCACCTAGAATCCACACAGTGACAAAGAGACCACAAGTCATCAACTGTCAGAAATTTGAAAAGATTTAAAGATTATTTGTAGTTTACATCCACTACCTGGCCTTGTTACACAAAAGCTGACAAAATAATCAGTTTCCTGTGCTCAAGTAAAAGGCATATGAGCAAAATAATTTGTTTGTTGTTATGACCAGGGTAAAATGATGAAACTGACATTTGCCAACTTTTAATTGTACTTTGGGATGTTAAACATTGGAATTATATGACAGTTGTTAAACAGGTCAGATTAACACGCTGTGAAATTGCTTCTTTTTAGAGAGTTCATCTAAGAATTCTTGCCATTGGTCTATGTTGAGTCAGTCTGTTTTTTTAAAAGCAGAAAACCTGCAGAAACAGGTAATGGTAGTGTGATGATATTTTTGCTGAAAACTACCATGTACTTTTCTTCCAGTTTAGGACAGAAAATGATTGAAACAAGAAGCTAACAATGGAAAAAAAACCTATAACATAAAAAACACAATTGTGAGTTATTTTTCTGAATGACTGAAAATTTGGTTTAACCTTAGTGTACTTAAAGTTGTTATTGTGAGTTTCCCCATTCTATTTTGACAACAGGAAGAATCTGTTAGCTAGGTAGCAAAGTGAATCTGTAATTTACTTTAAAATGAAAAAAAAAGAAAAAGGTTTGCTATTCCTTCCTATTATGTAAGGGGTCATAATCTAGAGAACAGGAAACTACAGAGCACAAAGTTGATTTCCTTTTCTGATATATCAGGCACACTGAAACAGTGCTATAATCAGAGTTAAACAACTACATCGCTTAATGAATGAATTGATCACTGAATGAATCTTTACAGTAATAGACTGAAAGGATTTGTGGTGATTGTTTTTAAAATATATAATAATAATTTTTTTTAAAAACATTTTACACCCTTGATCCCATAAGGGTATGGATAAAGTAAGCAGGTAATGTTTAGACCTTCCACTAGCTTTTTGAAGAACTAGTTGTCATTGGAAGAGAAGACACACACACACACACACACACACACACACAGCTTGAAAATGTCAAACAAAATAACTCCTGTCAGTATTTTTTATTCTTTGCGAAACCAACCACCACCACACCAACTGCTAAAGGGATAACAGGAAAGATAAAACCTAGTAGACTGACAGCCAATCGAGCTGACCAAAAAAGAAAGTG
>NW_005192416.1:0-1521 GCF_000239375.1 Pundamilia nyererei | reverse complement strand
AACAGTCACATAATATCACTGCACACCGGCTATAAGCTGCTATTATTTTGTAGTGTGCTGTGTTTGAGCCTCCTGTAATGAGCCAACCTGCCTGACCTGCACATATTCTGCTCTAATCCACGTTATAAAAAGCAGCACGAAAATATAAACGTCTTTGTTCATCATTCACTACACAACACAGAGTCAAGAGATTTTTCTATCAGTCAGCACCTGGTTTCATATGAATGTGATAAACTTTATGCAGTATTCTCACATATTTAAGTCTTTGTTCTCTTATTTGTGGTTCCTGAGGTGATACCTGATAATCTCTGCACCAGATCAGTCCTGTTCATCTTCATTAAAGCCTTTCTGGTCTCCTCCACACTCTCTCCTCTGTACGTCTCCACCATCAGCTCCACTACATCCTGTGTGTTTGATGTTTTCAGTCGGCCCCTTGGCTTGGATGATAGATCTTTCTCCAGTTCAGTGAGTGACTTGAACTCAGCAAAGTCCTCTGGACTCAACTGGTTCAGTGTTTCAATGAGCAGCTTCTTAGTCGTCATAGTTACCACCTGGAAAATGAAGGAATCATATTATAAATGAAGGACAGCATGTCTGCTGTTTGTTCATTTGATGGATGGAAACTGACTGCTTTGTATTTCACTAATGACAACATTACTGACATGGACGTTTGTTACTTTTCCATCACCCAAATGAAAAACTGTGATTGGACGTGAACGTCAAACATCAGCTTGAACCTCATCTAAAATTTGTGTGATAAAAAAAACCCCACAGCAGTGTGTGAGTGTGTGTGCTAGAGTTCGGCTTGTTGGTGAGGCCCTCCACAACAGTCTCTTTTTCTCATGTGGCTCCTTGAGACAATTCATTATGCACTCCTGGTTGATGCAAACTTTTTAAATTGAAAAGCCCTGTAGATTCTCACTGATCTATATGTTTATATATACCTATACATACATATATACAGTGCTATCTTTATTTTACATGTCAAAAAGTATTTGCCCTGGAAACGTTACATCTAGATGAGCAGAAGAAACTTGTTTGGATTTCCTAACCTGAATGATGGAGCATGATTCAAGACAAATATTTTTGTCATAATATCTGTGACTCTGACAGCAGGTTACAAATTTGTATTCTACTAGAAAACAAGTGAGAGACAGAGAGAGAGGAACCATCCAGAGCTGTGTAAGGAAGATCTAGTGTCTGATGAAGACGAAGAAGCTGTGGTCAAATAGCTTTGAGATCACGTGACTATGGGAGAAACTGGTTCAACTGGTAAAACCGCTACAACCCAGAACTCTACCGTGACCGTGACCTCCGGTTCTTTCCCACAGAGCTCTGCACCTCTGCTTCAAACCAGCAACAGTTACATGATCTAATATAACTTATTATTATATCTCATTCCTCATTACCAGTGTTGGTCAAGTTACTTGAAAAAAGTAATCCCGTTACTTTACTGATTACTTATTTTCAAAAGTAATTAATTACTTAGTTACTTTTTAAAAACACGATTTACAACCTGAA
>NW_005192415.1:0-1522 GCF_000239375.1 Pundamilia nyererei | reverse complement strand
CTGAGGTATATGTGTGAGTGTATATACGTATCCTTTAATCCATATCCAGTAATCCTTTAGGGTTTTCACAGAAGTGTCATTTTTGAAGATTTGTGCTTCACTAAGTGGCAAAAGTCAGCAGGGATTTTGAAAGTGATGTGCGAGTCAGGTGTTCTCTCCGGTGAGCCTCAGCCTCTTGGTCAGCTGACAACTGATAGGGAGAGCTCTCTGTTAAACCAGCTGGAATGGAGAAGTCCAAAAACATTGGAGGGCTTTTGCAAATAAGTAATGTCCTATTTTGTTTCAGACAAAATGCATTTTAGAATACTTGGCTGCATCAAGTACACAGAACTCACTACTGATGCACTCTTGACAGAAGCGGAACAAGAGCATTTTGAGCCTACTTGACTTGATGTGTACTTTGAATTCGAACCAGGTAAAAAGTGAGCAACTTTCATGACACAGGAAACTCTGTATTTAAGCTCAACAGAAATTTTGCCATAATTTGGCATAATTTTTTACAACAATGCCCCAATTTGCTGGGTTTTTGGGACATTCATTTATATACACTTTTCTTGAAGTCCCACCACAGCATCTAAATCAGGTCAAAATCTGGATTTTCCCTGCACAATGGAAAAACCGTGATTGATTTTCTTTTTCAGCCATTCTGTTGTAGATTTGCTGGTGTGCTTAGGATAAGTGCCCTGTTGCATGACCCAATTTGAGCCAAGCTTCAGCTATCAGATATATGGCTTCACATAGAGGAATTCATGGTCAACTCCAATGTTCCCTCTAATTTTTCATGTGTCTGAGCGAACACACAAACTCCCTGAGCGATCCCTTGGTCCACTGTGAGCAACAGCAGACATGTGAACTGTGGTCACAGCAGCATCGAATCCATCCAAGTTTCATGGTTTATTAAAATAATCAAATTCCAGCATTTATATTTATGTTAGACTACTTTTAATTAACTGCTTTAGCCCACTTACAATAAAAAATTTAAAAAAAATCTTGTTCATGACCTGTGTTGTATGTTAACACTATTGGAAGTAAAAATAATTTGAACTCCAATTTTGAAAACACAACTTTCTATTTTTTTTTTTTAATAAAGCTCTGACTTGTATTATGAGTCTGTGGTCTGTGAGAGAGTCTGTAACTCTCTCTCTGCAAAATACAGGATATAATGACCAATGCTGGGCAATTAATTATATAGTTACTTCTTCAAAAAAGTAACTGAGTTATGCAGAACATTGGTCAACTCTATCAATCATCATCACCATCCACCATTGTGCTTGACAGTTGGTATGAGGACTTTCATTTACCTCACTTTAAACCCTCACACAATCAGAAGATTTTTATCATGTTTTGATATGTACACATTTTTACCATTTCTGCATATGTAGCCTGTAAATATGGTAGGAATACTGTCTGTAAAAAGGGTCTCAGAGCTGATGAGGGTTACACATGTAGGTCCATTCCTTTTCACAATTTATGTTAATAAACCATCTTATTTTAAGTTATCTCTTATGTTCATTTAGAAGTA
>NW_005192414.1:0-1523 GCF_000239375.1 Pundamilia nyererei | reverse complement strand
TTACATGACAACAGACTACTTGTTCTTATTGCTTAAAAATGCAGAATTATCATATAGAAATAAAAACCCTGCAGTTGTGCGCTATTTGAACACGTTGCCTGCCTGCAGCACTAAAGGACTCCGACGCATTTATACAGCCGATTCTAGAATATAAATAACTGGTATCACAGGAATCGATATTTCAGTATTGATCCACACATCACTAGTGCCCACTCACAACAATGGCTGAGCGTAAACGGAGTCATGTGTGGAAGTATTTTATGTGTTGAACCGAAAGTGAATGTACTGAAGCAGGGAAGAGGATGGAGGTGAACAGGAAGGAATGGCAAGTGAGGAGAAGCCGGGAAAAGCTTAAAATGATGCGGGAGCGTCGTAGCAAGAGTATTTAGGTTTACAGTACGTGGCAAAATGACAAATTTACTGATGGAGAGGTGGTATGAGTCTATGATTTGGATACTTTAGGGCAGTGCTTCGCAATTATTTTCTGCTACGCCCCCCTTAGGAACAAGAAAACATTTTGCATCCCCCACTCTCCCCCGCAACTATAAATAGTATAATTTGTCTAAGTTGTTAATATAAGTACATCTCTGCACAACATTGTATCCTTATTAACATTAAAGGAAAACTTAAAACAAAGAATAACTTTAACATTGTTTTTCACTCTGTAACAGAAACAATTTAAAGTGCATGTAATAGCACTGCATTAATGATCAAGGAACTGACCTCACAGCCCATTGTTCATTCAGTAGGCTGCTTTCAGTTATTGTGCAAAGGAACTTGGATGAGTGATGAAACGTTTCTCCCATTGAAAATGTTACATCCAGATGAATAGAATCAACTTTTTGGGAATAATTTATTTTTTCCTGTCTATGGCTGAGCCCCAGTCAAGTTCTTGCTTAATACTGATGGATTCATTGCTTTTCTCCACAGGCGTCCAGCCTATAGGAACACACAGTTCAGCAGGTAAATAAACAAATTAAAGAAAAAATGAATCACAGAAGAGAATGAGCAGTAAAGTTTTTTCAACTTATTATTTGCAATGGTCTGTGGTCACCACCTGCAGAACCACTCCTTTACTGGGGATTGCCCATCATGTCCACCTGTTGTCTGTATCATTTCCACAACATGTGAAATTGATTGTCAGTGTTGCTTCCTAAGTGGACAGTTTGATTTCACAGAAGTGTGATTGATTTGGAGTAAAACACCACAGTTTAAGGGTTTCCTTCATTTTGAGTGACACCTGCACACATTTTAACAAAACAAAAACCCCACAAACAAGCAAAGGAAATCAGTGAAATGAACTTTTATTTTCAGATTGGCTCAATCTGTAAACCACTTTACATGACAGTTATTTAAAAGTCATTGAAATTACTTAAGTTTAAGAGATCGTTCCGCTTTTTAGGAACTCCTGAATCTACAAACTCAAACAACATATTACCAACTGTGACACTGACCAAGTCTCAATTCACAAATAACTCCAAAAGATTCTCCTGAGCGCCTGTGTTACGTTTCCATGAAGACAA
>NW_005192413.1:0-1524 GCF_000239375.1 Pundamilia nyererei | reverse complement strand
GTTTTCAGGAAACACTGTTAAATGTTCAGTTTCTATGTCATATGTTAAAACAAGATCTAGAGTGTGATGATGTTGAACATCCTTCCTGTGGTATGAGGGAGTGAGTCTCACTATTTTTAAATATACTGACCACAGAAGCAGAAAAGTGCTCGTCTCATGCAGAAAGGCTGAGAGAATAAATGAGTGTAGAGAGAGAGCAAATAAAAGGAGCTCTGCAGGCTGCAGATAGTGCAGGAGAGCCAAGCTATGTTGATCTGAGACTGCAGACATTAAAGCGGAGAGAAACTCGGCTCTGCCTGTGAATCAGTCTTTGCTTCTCTTCCTCCTTCCATCTCCTCATCTGAGCTACAGCTCTCCACTTGCTGTCCATCTGAGAACAAGGCGCAATTTGCTGTTGCATTAATCTAATATTTAATTGTCCACACTTAAAAACTCTTGCACCTAATCCACAATAAAGTGATGACAGAAAATGTTATAGAAGCATCTTTATGAGGCATGTCTGGACTGTGTTATATCATGAGTAGTAATTTTTAAAAATCTATATACATAAAACACACACACGCACAACAGTGACATTTTAGACCTTCTTCAGAATACTGTATATACTGTGAGCAGACGTTTCCATCATGGTGCTGATCCAGAATCCTTCCCTTATTATTATTTATACTGCTATAATAATAAAGTAAGAAGAATACAAAAATAAATAATGAGATGAGATGTTCATACTTTTCCTTACTTCCTATGTAAAGGCCAACATAAATCACTCATCTCACAGGAGGCTCTTTACCAGTAACGTCTTTTTAGTATTGTAGAGTCTGTATGCAGCAACAGACTGAAGTGACTGTTGTTGGGATTATATGAGGTATAAATAAAATTAAATTGTGTTGAAATTTTTTGCATTCCAAAGGCCTTAATGTTCCCTGTCTGTGTGTGTAGTTGTGTATGCGTGTGTTAAGATGAAAAGTGCTACAATAATGTAACACAGTCCAGATGTGTTTTGCTCCTGCAGCTCCAAATCCCTGGCATTTCCGGGCACAGTTATCTAAACTGCAATGTTCCCACTACTTGTTTATGTGACTGAGAAAACCCACACGCCCAAGTGGTCCTTGGACCACGTGTACACTGTGATCACGCCAGCATCGAATCCAATGGATGGCTCTCCTCCATCTCCCTCACTGCTCCTCTCTCTCCCTCACTGCTCCTCTCTCTCCCTCTTTGTGCTGACAATCAAGCCAAACACCAACATCATCAAATATACAGTTGAAACCAGATGTTTACATACTCTTCAGATAAAAAAACAAACACTTTTAAAATTGTAAAACATTAAATCAGACTGTGTCATGTGTCACGGCTGGGGCAGCAGTCCTGTGGTGAAGGAGGGGCCAGATGGTTTTACTCCAGGTCCAGATGTTTTACTCCAGGTCCAGATGTTTTACTCCAGGTCCAGATGGTTTTACTCCAGGTCCAGATGGTTTGCTTGCAGATCTAACTAAATGAAACCACATCCCACTTTTAAAGACAGTA
>NW_005192412.1:0-1524 GCF_000239375.1 Pundamilia nyererei | reverse complement strand
GAAGGTTGAGGTGAGCTTCTTCGATTCGGCATGAACAGGAACGAAGCGTGTGGACAACCAAACCTTTTGACCGATGGTGTACTCAGGAGCGTGAGTGCGGCGCCGGTCGGCAAGACGTTTGTTGCGTTCTTTCGTGCGCAGCAAGGCCGCACGGGTGGCCCTCCAAACCCGGTGACACCTACGGAGGTGAAACTGGACCGAAGGGACAAAGTGCTCACCTTCCAGAGCAGGGAACAGAGGAGGCTGATACCCCAGGGAGGCCTCAAACGGAGATTGCCCTGTAGCTGAAGACGTCAGGCTGTTGTGGGCATATTCCACCCAGGGCAGTTGGTCGCTACAGATGGTTTGGTTGGAAGCAACTATGCAGCGCAGAGCGGTCTCCAGCTCCTGGTTAGTGCGCTCGGTTTGTCCGTTGCTCTGTGGGTGGTAACTAGAGGAGAGACTGACCTTGGCTCCTAGCGCCGAGCAGAACTCCTTCCACACACGAGAGGTGAATTGCGGCCCACGATCCGAGACCACGTCCTCCGGGATGCCATGGAGGTGGAACACATGATGCGTGAGATGCCGAGCCGTCTCCAGGGCCGTTGGGAGCTTGGGGAGTGCAACAAAATGCGCAGCCTTTGAAAAGCGGTCAACAATAGTCATTATAGTGGTGTTACCTGCTGACTGTGGGAGGCCGGTAACAAAATCCACCGCGATATGGGACCACGGCCGAGACGGTGTGGGTAAAGGTAGCAGCAAGCCGGCCGGAGGTTGATGTCCCAGCTTGTTGCAGGCGCAGGTTGAACAGGCAGAGACGTACTCCCGAACGTCTCGTGATAATGTGGGCCACCAGAAATAGCGCTGAAGGAAGGTGATCATTCTGTGTACTCCTGGGTGACATGTGAAGCGGGCCGCCTGATCCCACTGAAAAGAGAACTTAGGAGAGGTTAAGCGGGTCAAAGGCAGAGCGATTTTACTGAAATCCCTAATGAACCGGCGATAAAAATTTGCAAAGCCGAGGAACTGCTGAAGCTTACGGCGATCAGTTGGTTCCGGCCATTCCACTACCGCTTTGATCTTGGCCGGATCTGGTTTGAGGTTGCCCTGGTCAATTATGTAACCCAGGAACGACACTGTTTGAACGTGAAATTCACATTTCTCCCCTTGGACGAAAAGTCTGTTTTCTAGCAGCCGCTGGAGGACCTGTTTTACATGGGTAACATCAATCAATCAATCAATCTTTATTTATAAAGCACTTTTCATACAGAGAAAATGTAGCACAAAGTGCTTTACATAGTTAAAAGCAGCCCACCCCACCCTCCAACTCACTCCCCACACTCTCAATACACATATATCCCCCCACCCACACATGTTCGGTTTCAGACTTAGAAAAAAATCAGGATGTCGTCCAGATAGACGAAAACGAAACGATCTAAGAAATCACGGAGCACGTCGTTAACCAACGCTTGGAAGATGGCTGGGGCGTTGGTTAGCCCGAACGGCATCACCAGGTACTCGAAATGACCGAGGTGTGTGTTGAAA
>NW_005192411.1:0-1524 GCF_000239375.1 Pundamilia nyererei | reverse complement strand
ACACATATGCATGCGTGCCATTCTTATAGGTATTCTGTACAAGTGAATTGGCTGGGTTGCCGTGTTGATTAATTTACTTCTGCTGAAACAATCTAAATGTAAATTGGACCTCTCTATCTGTGTCTCCCAGACTATAATGAGAGGAGAATTTAAATGACCTGGTTGCTTTTCATCCGTTCTGATGCAAAGTTAGAATTTACAGAGATGACATGTGCGTAAACAAAAAGAAATTGTGTATAGGAAAAGGAAAACATCTGAAAGGCTTTACTGCAGGCGTATATATTCTAAAGTTGTATTAAAGTTAGATATTTTAAAGTCATTCATAAAGCACCCTAGCAACATTGTAAGTCGTGACTGCAGTTTTACTGGGTCAGACCTGGCAACATTTGAGGATAAATTAAAACACAAGTCCAAACGCATGCACAGACATGAAACATCACACAGACTGCCTCTCGTGCTTCTTTGTAGTGTCCCCCCAAGAGGGATGTGAACCTCCTATTGATCCTCAACCTAATCATACGAGCCAACGTGTGAAAACGGGTGTAGGTCACGATCACCTAAGGTTTTGGGTGAACCTGCTGTGAAACCTAGCCCCACTCTATCAGTGATTTCCTGAGGTCAGATGGCCCAAGATGTGAGTGGGCGTTAAGGTGTCTGTGAAGGATCTCAGAACTGTTCAAAGATGGTTGTTCACAGTGGACATAGATGGCTTCTTTCACACCTCTTTCAAACCATCTTTCGGTTCCAGCTTGTTTAGGTTTAACCAACAAAACTAATATGGCCAGTGTAGAGCTTGAACAATGCTAACAACATCGTAGAGAAGCTGTACAACAGGAAGCCTTAAATACAGTCTTGTTAAGTCTCTTCAACACCATTCCACGCTGTAGTTATTATTTGGGACATATGTATTGAATGTGGCAAAATTGGGCATTGCTTGAAAAGCTTTTGTTTTAGAGAGGATATAGATTTTCTGTAGTTGATCTTTGTCAGTTCAAGGACAGCTTTATCTTACTGCATGTGGGTACTGTGTGGCCAAAGGTGTTTAATACATCCAAACTCCCCTGATCACTTCTTATGTCAGGTTCAACCAAGTAGCCAAGTATTATCTTGAGTTAACAGAGTAATGGAGATGAAATGGGACCTGGGAATGAGATTTAAACACTTTATCTCTTGCATGTTTCTGGTATTGCCTCGTGGATATATAACAAAATGACCAAAATGATCTCTAATGCATTGTATGTTTTCTTTCTCATTTCTGGTGGTTGTTTTTTGGTACTTTGTTATCAACTACACTACATGGGTAATTCAATAAGGAGAGATCATTAGAGGTAACTGATTTATTGAGATACAGAATTCTGCTATTTGGAGATTACACTGCGATGGCCCATCACAGCAAAATAAAATCCCAGCGGTGTTAGGAATTAGGGCACGATACACGGAATCCAAAGTACCATCAGGGTGTACACCCCACCCCTGGCGTCGTTGCCCACCTCTCAATGTTAAATACACGTAGACATTGAGGGC
>NW_005192410.1:0-1525 GCF_000239375.1 Pundamilia nyererei | reverse complement strand
ACACACACACACACACACACACACACACACACACACACACACACACTTGTAAAATGATTGTGGTTTTTTTTTGCTGAATGTGAAGGCAAACAATAACATTGCTTCATCTTTGCAAAAGAGCTTCTCTTTGAGCCTTTTCCTAACCCACTCTGTCCTCTGGTTGCAAAGAAAAATATTTATAGTGTGAACAAATGTGTCTTTTAACTGCTTTAGGTAGTTAAAAGAGAAGGTTGCATGGTGTGATTGAAAAGATCCACATTGTGCTGCGTGCAGAATGCTTTCATGGTTAAAATAACTTAATTTGGTTATTTACTTCCTATATTTAGGTGGCCATACTTGATGTGGTCAGACCTGTTTAACAACACACAAGAATTATAAAGTCAGCATCAGTTTGAATTAATCACATCTTCAGTTCCAAGATTCCCAAACAGCGGCCCTTGCAATTGATAAAGAATTAAGGGAAAATGTGACAAAGTTTGTTCTTCCTGTTAAAAAAAGGCCTTTTTCCTTTCCACCACTGCCTAGTGGCTGCTCACAGGGGATCATCTGATGGCTTTCTCTCCAATACTCTAGGGCCTTTATAGTGATTTGGCACTACAGAACAAAAGGTCAATCGAATTGAATTAAACACTACATCCAGGATAAACCCTAGTGTCCCCACTCTTACAGTTAAGAAAATGGATAAATATATAAATACCTGAATTTAAATGTGACATTAACCTTGATGTCAGAGAATATGGTAAAACTAGACAGCAGAGATGTTTAATAAGTGACAGACAAATTTTAAATTTCCAGCTATTGCTATTAAAAGGAACAGAAATAGTTTGCTATAGGCTGAAATAGTTAACTAAAAGCAATTGACAAATACTTTTCTTAAATCTTTGAGATAAAATTCTACTAAAAAGGTTGCTTGACAATATTCACAAAGTTAAATAAACTGCTAGTTGCTTCATATCAGGTGAAGGTTTGTCCTTGTGTTCAGTAACAGCCAGCTGATTTCTAACTTATTAAATGTCCCTATCTTCTGTTCTTGTGATATTTTTAGGACTGTATACAGAAACATAACTTCTCTATATTATAGTTTAATTCCAGTTATGAAGCCATGCATAAGTCTAGATATGCTCACTAAGATTAGTTCTCAGATCTTAACACTAGCTGTGTGTGTGCAGCACTGCTGCCTGACAGCAGGAAGGTCATGGATTTAAACAACTGGAACCTGTGTGTGTGCAGTTTGTGTTGGCTCTTCAACATACAGGTGACCTTTCCATGTCTCTTTCTGTGACACCCTATGAGAGCTGGAAAAGGCTCCAGTTACTCTAAAGAAGAAAATAAATGGTTAAATGGTTCTGAAAAATACACAACCAAAACTAAGTTTTATAAAACTTAAGTTTTAAACTGTGTTAAATTTTATAAAGGCTCTGTTGTACTTTTGTATTGCTTTGTTGTTGAAAGGTGAGGTGCAGTTAAACCTTTTCTTTGAAATATCTGCCTGTTGCTTCTGCCAACAGATATAGAAATACAAACT
>NW_005192409.1:0-1525 GCF_000239375.1 Pundamilia nyererei | reverse complement strand
TTGTGGTTGCTAGTTTTCCTTTGGTTTTGCTTTGTTTGTTTGTCTCTGTTTAATTCTGTGTTGTTGTACTTTTTCAACAGGTGCAAAATAAAGATTCAATCAATCAATCAAACACTAATTTTAACTCCCTACACTAACACATGTGCCACAGTAGGACTGAGCTGTAAAGAGTAAGATATCCCTCACAACTGAGCAACTGTTTCACACCAGTGTCATGCAAAACACTGACAGGAACTCTCTTTTCTTCTCCCAAAAAAGCAACAAAACCTTTGGACACAAAAGGCTTTGATTCTTCGTCTATTTTGTCACAGCTGCATCTTCTAATTTGCGAGGTTTCGTTTATAGAAGATTTACTGGGGAAGGAGTATTAACCTTCCTGAACTGTTCTTTTCCTTTAAGGATGGGACAGGCAGCGATGAAGTGTCCGTGATCACGGCAGCAGTAACACTCTGTTTTCAGTGGCTGCAGTGGTTTACGACAGGGGTTTTTGGGAGACCTGGTGTTTGGGCGACCTGGGCTTGGTGTGTTGCAAACAGGAGATGAAAACACACCTTTGTGTGTCAACATAGCCTGTACAGAAGCAGCAAGAGTTGTAACCTTTTGTTCATTTAAGTAGGTTACCACTTTTTCTGGGAGTTGATGTTTGAACTCCGCCAACAACTCCAGCTCAGGCAAATCATCTAAGGTAGCCTTGGTAACCTGACACCATTTATTAAATAGAATCTTTTTCTCCCTCGCAAACTCCACATAAGTTTGGGTGGCAGTTTTTTTCAGATTCCTAAACTTTTGCCTATACGTTTCTGGCACAAGCTCGTATGCACGCAGGACAGCAGCTTTCACAATGTCATAATCTAAACTGTCCTCAACTGAAAGAGCTATGCATACCTCTTGACCTTTCCTCTCTAATTTGCACTGGAGCAAGAGAGAGCATATGCTCTTTGGCCAGTGTAGTGCACCTGCAATGCGCTCAAACACTTTTCAGATCTACTTAGCTTGCACTTGTCCACTCAAACTCAGATGCTTTAAATGGTCCCACACTCCCACTTAAAATCTAAAGGTGACAGGGCTTTCTAGGTTGCCATCCCAAGACTCAGGAGCAGTTTTCCCTCTTTTGTAAAGTTCTCCTCTTCTTTGGAAATCTTGAAATCACACTTGACGACCTAACTATTTTTAAAGGCTTTCACATCACTTTGAAACCAGGTCTATTCTGTCCTTGTTATCTTGTTTTTTATCTTGTTGGATGATATATGCATGTGTATATGTATACATGTATTCATGTCCATGTGACCTTCCATCGTTTTATTTAATTTATTTTAATTCTTTCCTTTATTTACTTTGCCGACTTTGATGCCTTTTAAATGTGCTATATAAATAAAGCTGACTTGAGATGATAACTCATTTCATAGTCTTCACATGCTTCATCCTAAGCACGCTCTCTGTTGATTCACTCGCTAACTACAGGGAGTGCAGAATTATTAGGCAAATGAGTATTTTGTCCACATCATCCTCTTCATGCATGTTGTCT
>NW_005192408.1:0-1525 GCF_000239375.1 Pundamilia nyererei | reverse complement strand
AAGTGAACACACCTGCTAGCTGGTCAGCACAGCAGCGCAGCAGACGGCCGGTGATGCCGTCTGGCCCCGCCGCTTTCCTTGTGTTCACTCTCCTCAGTGCCGCAGTCCATCTTTAAAGGAGTTCAGTGACTTTTTATCTCCCATCTTGAAGCTGTCCACGTCGTTAATAATTGGGGGGTTTTAACATGCAACATGATGATGACGCTGACCTGCCAGAGGTTTTCTTAGCATCATGGACCCTTCATTTCCCACAGCATGTGTCCGGCCCCACTCACACCAAAGGACACTCTCTGGACCTCGTTTTATGTCGGACCATCCTCGTATCATTTTTAACCCGTCTATTTATTGGCCTCCTTCTCCTGTTCGTCATGTTTTTAGCTCGCGCACCTTAAATTCCTCTACGGCTGCTAATGTTTCTGATGTTTTTCATTTGTTCTGCCTGCTTCTAACGATGTTGATTTATTTACAAATGTTTTTAATAATTGTTGTCTTTCTATTTGAGATCATATTGGCCCCGTTAAAGCTACACTAGCCCTATGTGAAAACTCTCTCCCTGGACAAACGACAGCATTCGCTGTTTAAAGCGTGTCTGTCGTAAAGCGGAGCGTTTGTGGAGAAAAACTCGTTGACAGGTTCATCTCCTTCCCTAATCATGACTACAGGGCCCTGCACGGTGTAGCTCCAGCTTACATCTGCGTCTGTTTGATCCTGTTACTTTGACTTAAAGGCCTCTGCTGTGACGCTCACGCCTCGATGAAGTCTCACAGTGTCAGCTTCGCTTTCATAGACATAAAAATACTGATGGATGATCAGAATGATCATATATGTGACTGAGGCCCAGCTCAGTCATTAACACCGCCCACAACACGACTGGCTGCCCCTGGAGGCCATCGACGGGTCCTCCTGTCTCAGGTAAACCCTCACAGGTGACCCCGCCCACACCTGCTTGCCACACTCAGGCTTCTGCAGTAAGTTTCTGTCCTGAGCGTCTCCGGCTGTTGGCGCCGTTGCTAGGCAACAGCAGCAGCGCGTGTCTGATGACAGCTCGTGGACCCTCGTTTCCAAATGTAATTATATTTAACTCAAAGCCAGCCGAGCGGCTCTTTGATCTGCACCGCGCGCAGTGACGTCGCCCCGGTCAGACACTTCCGGTCTTACCGTTCAGGAGAGCCGCTGCAGACCCGCGACTGTGACCTCCGCGTTTGCGATCCGTCACCATAGCAACGGCGTCAGCCGGGGTCACGTGACAGCCGTCAGCTGTTTGCAGATATTTCAGCAGAAGAAGAAGAAGAAGAAGAATTTAAATTTAAGTTGTTCTAAAACCAAACGACCGGAAACAGCTGAAACACCCGAGTCTGAGCCGACGTGAATGACTGCGACCTGTTGCACTGGATTACAGCTGCTGCTCAGTCTCTGTGCCTGACAGCCAGGGGCGGAGCGTGGGGGTGGCTTACTGGGCTTAAGCCCGGGTTGTTTTGTCAGAAGCCCGGGGTCTTTTGGAGTGTAATTTTTTCATAGTTAGATG
>NW_005192407.1:0-1526 GCF_000239375.1 Pundamilia nyererei | reverse complement strand
ATGGACTCAAACACGTTTTGCTGAAAAACTGAATATTGAACAAGCAAAGCTTAGTACTAAACAATATATATATTAGCTGTATAATACCAGTAGGCCAGCTCTAATAGTAATTTGGTATGGCTTCGCGGGCCAAATGTAATTAGGCTGCGGGCCAAATTTGGCCAGAGTTTGACACCTATGCTGTAGACCATTGTCAATCAATCTAGTGCCGTGTCTTCTGCACGGCAGCAGTCCCCAACACCCGGCCTGTTTGGTACCGGGCCGCGAGAGTTGAGGCTCGGGTGTGAAGTGTATGGTTTTCAGGGTTTTTAATCATTAAGTCGGGTTCCCTGGGTCTTTTCCCGTGTTATAGCCGTGTGTTATATTTTGAAAGAACTATTTACGCGTTACCATAGCAACCAGAGAGCATCAAGAAGCAGAGAGGAGGATGTTACTCTCAATGTTGTTGGTGCATTTCAGGAGGACGCTGCTAATAAAGTTACACAATCACACAGTGAATTCACATTTATTATTATATTTACAAAATACCACAGTTTTTGTCTTTGTTTGTATCATTTTATTTTGTTGTATTAACCGCGACACCATGAAGGCTGGTCCGTGAAAATATTTTCTGACATTAAACTGGTCCATGGTGCAAAAAAGGTTGGAGACCGCTGCTGTACAGTACATAATGAGTTTAGTTTGTCGAATTTATATAAATCTACAATCGCTAGCAGTGTAACTCTGAAGTGCTGCACTGTTTGTTTGTAAGTTTTCTCCCCAACAAACACAACAATGCCGTTTGTTTTGCGGCAATGTTTTGCACGGTTTCATTTTATAACGGACTTATGTTTCTACGAAGGTTTGAACTTTAAGAGTGTTTAAGCACAAGGAAAAAAGTGTGAAAATGTTCGTGTTTGTCTGAGGAAAGTGTATAAAGCATGTAGTGAGGGGTTTTGCAGTCTTAAAACAGCTACAATAATTGTAAAAAATGAAGTTTACTACATCGCAGATTTCACCTACCGCGGGTTATTTTTAGAACGTAACACCAGCGATAAACGAGGGACCGCTGTATTATTAATAGTAGAGTCTGGGGCATCTAATTGATTAACATCAACATTGATTATCATGCACTATTATTTTTGTTTAAGGACAGCAAAAAATATAAAACTCTCTCTCAGCTTGTCCGTTGCCAAAAATGAAGTACTCTGAAGTATAAACAATGATGTTAAATCTACACTTAAATGTTTTACGATAAGTATGGAAACAAGTGAACAACATTTTATAATAATTTTAACTGGAATTCTGAATTCTGAAAAACAAACAACACATAAAAACCACAAACAAACAGCCAGTGCCTTCATCTGTCCATTAAGTGTCAAACATCACATTGACCCGTAGTCTCTGCTCGTCAGCACATTTAAAAAGAGCTCCATGTCCTCTGCAAACTGAAAAACAAAGAGGAAGAAGTCCCTCTACACAAAAACACGGCAGATGACAGGCCAGGCAAACATCTATTGACCTGTTTGAATGCCTCCTCATCATGT
>NW_005192406.1:0-1526 GCF_000239375.1 Pundamilia nyererei | reverse complement strand
AGTGCCAACTCATTATAAGCACATTTGCAAGGCGTGTCTGAAAATTATTAAAACCACTCATTTTAACAAAAGACATCAAAAACAAATTAGCCATTTTTATTTCTAACATTTGCCCCCCGTTTTCATGTGTTTGCTTCCGCCTACTGTCCCACGGTTTCCTCTCCAGTGTGGTACTCAGCTTCTCATGAACACAGGCATTTTATCATCTAAACGCTATTCAGTTCATTTCAATGATTAACGCTTAAACATGGAAATAATGATTTATGCTTCTCACTGATTCTATAAAAAAGTCCGGAAACCTCTATTAGCTTAAGCTTTACCATACCTACGTCATTAAAACATAAATGAAGTCATAAAAATGTTCATATAATCCTTGTTTGATGTTAAAACTCAACTTTCCCCCCTTTTTTGACACATTCCCATGTGTCAAATCAACAGAGCTAGAAAATTAAAAGAAAAGGTTAGTGACCTCGTATCTTAGAAAGTATGAGACTTTCTCCCATCCAGTGTCGTTGCTCCAGTCCTGTCATCCTGTGTTAGGGAATGAAATCATTTTAATTGTCATGTTAGATCTGTTCAACTCCTGGCTCTGCCCAGAGCCTCCGTCCGCAGAATTGCCAAGAAAAAAAACCTGTAATAATATGAACTTCACTTCAATATGAACCTGTTGACTATTTCTGAGACATCAAAGGAAGATTCTCTCCTCCTCGAGGACAGGCACTGACTCCCACCTATCTCCTGGAGCCAACTGTCCCTTATGGAGACACAACAATGCAGCCACAAGGTTTTGCAGATTGTTAAGTTGATCTGTGTGTAATGCTCGGAATCAGGTATGTAATATTAAATGAATGTTGTTTAATCAACTGCCACTACTTAAAACTTACCAAAAGATATAACTGAATAAAAGAGTACAAAGAAAAGCATGATATCAGTGTTATGTAAGCGTGTGCGGCCTTCTATGCTCGAAGTCACTCCAGTCCATAGAACAGCCAAACATCGCGTTGACTGTAGCTTTTAACCCTTATTAACTTGAGCACAACTCTATAATGAGCAACAAACTGCAATATGTATAAAAATGATCATGTTTACACCTGCAATGAAAGATTATATGATTATTCTAACACCTGTAAATAGAAGATTAACCTGAGGTTATAACAATCACTGTAAAACAAATGTTAATGTAATGTCAATAGCTTCAATAAATGTTTAATGCAATGCTTGTTATATGATTCTTATGTAATAATAATGCTGATGCTAAAATAACAGTAAAACACCCCCTTTTATCCCGTTTATAACCTTCACACATAAACGTTTATCCATGCCTCTTTTAATTTCACTTCCCCCTGTTTTCCCCTCACTGACCACAGCAGGGGAATCTATGTTTTGATTCAGCCATGAATGCAGCTCACCTGATTAATCACCGAGCCCCACCGTCACTGGCGTCTGACAGGGTGGCGCTGCATACTCTTCCTTTAATGTCACTATTTTCAATCTGTTAATTAGAGTGCTTAAACATGAAGTAGACT
>NW_005192405.1:0-1527 GCF_000239375.1 Pundamilia nyererei | reverse complement strand
TACGCTGTAACAGGAAAATAAAATACTGTGGGGTCATGATCACATGATCACAAAGAAAGCACTAAAATATAAACAATAACCTGGTGCCTGCACATCTGTAAATACAAGCTGAACAACAACATATGAAAAGCTCTGTCCAATCAGAAGCTTCAGCAGGACAATGATCCCAAGCACAGCAGCAGACTGTCGATGACGATGAGAGAGATGAAGTCATTGCTGGGATGGACTTTCACACACTGCCTCTGCACTGTGCCTCAGTTTGTGTTTGATAAGTAATGACATGGTATAAAATGCTATGTGTTCAGGTTCCTCTGAGCTTCTATTTACCTGCTCTTAACATGAGGACTAGTAGCACTATTTTTTCTTTAAATCTCTCGATAGCTAAACCCTTCGCTTTGAAAGAGGCCGTACTTTTTTTTTCACTGTGATGATTCATTTTCTGTGCATTTACGCGTCACTCAAGCATCACACTCACTGATCACAGTCTCTGTCTCACAGGTGTTCATTATAAACCTGCTCAGGGACAGTAAATACTACCACTTCAGGCCGGTGATGGACACTTACATCCAGAAGCACTTTGCTGGAGCGTTAGCTTACAAGTGAGTGTTGCTCTCTAACTAACAGCCTGACTGATTAAAGTGTGATTGTATATTTGTGTTCACGTCGTTTGCCTTCATTGCAGTTTGACTTCTCCTGGAATTATTTCACCACGGTGGCTCAAGGGCATCAGAGATAAATACAGTGTGGAAAACTGGCGTAGGATTGCATGCGTTTCATGCTCGTTTAACTTTGACCTCATCCAGATATATTACATGAGAAGTTTTGCTTTGAGTAAGAGTCTGAAAATTAGTTTTGCACTGACTAAATATTTTATAGAGGATGAAACAAAGATCTCGATCTCGGGTCGACTGGCAGAAAATAAAAAAGACACATATAGTTATTATAACTACACAAATTTTAGTTTTTCAGGTCTTTGTGATGTATTTCCGTACATGTTTGGTCCTGCAGAGTGCTGCGACTATCACAACAAAAGGAAAATCGAAGCATTTATTTAAAAATCTAGTAGTTTAACTCCACACAGAGCCTTCCTGGGCTGAACGGGTCCTTTATTAAAGTAATGCTACGTTTGCACTCCTTCCAGTGCAGAGAATCAACCCTGTGTGGCTTTTTAAATGTGTTTCAGGGAGCTGATCCGCTGTCTGAAGTGGTACATGGATCGCTCTGCTGAGGTGGTGAGGCAGGACCACATACAGGAAGCCATGAGGGTAAGAGCTGAGTGCCGCCTGGGTGGAGCACTGACCTGAACACTGGACTCGGAATAATCAAACACATGAAGGGCTGTTGGCATTTTTCATCTCTTCGCTGAGTTTTATATAACAGTCTTTGCCGTAAAGCCCTTTTTAAACAAAAAAACACCTTTTGAACTTTTTAATTCCTCCCACTGGACGTTCTTCAGGTAAAATATGACTGCATGCATTCAGAACTACATCAGTGACGTAGCAGAGCTGGGAATAGATGCACCGTCCC
>NW_005192404.1:0-1527 GCF_000239375.1 Pundamilia nyererei | reverse complement strand
ATCCGAGGTTCGACTAACGGACGAACTCTCCTTTCCAGCACCCTGGCATAGACTTTCCCAGGGAGGCTGAGGAGTGTGATCCCCCTGTAGTTGGAACACACCCTCCGGTCCCCCTTCTTAAAGATGGGGACCACCACCCCGGTCTGCCAGTCCACAGGTACTGCCCCTGATCTCCACGCAACATTGCAGAGCGTGTCAACCAGGACAGCCCTACAACGTCCAGAGCCTTCAGGAACTCGGGGCGGACCTCATCAACACCAGGGGCTCTGCCACCACTTGCTGGAAAATCTTCACGTGTTCATGAATGTAAGCTGTTTCTTCATTGCGTGTGTGTGCGTTTGTAGGTGGGTGAATTGAACTTTTTTTTCTCAAAACAGGAATTCCTCTAGCACGTGCCTCTCTCTCACATTACTCTGCTTGTGTGTGTTTTTGTTTCACCTTTTTTGTTGTGATGCTCCGGACGCCTTCCCAACTTCTACAAGTCTGTTGGCCTCAATTTTATGAGTTAAAAACTTCTCTTAATTTCTCCTCTAATTCTTTCCTAGCTGCTGTCTTTTCCACAGCTGCTGATTCTTGCTGAGTGTGGTTTCCATTACTAGAACTTTGCTTCGGCCGCTGTGCTTGTGGGGGCAGTTGGCCCAGGCCCGTAGCCACCTGTATCAACACACTAAGAGATTTATTTAATATCATTTTCATCACTATGTTACTCTGCCGACTGAAGTACCGGTCTAAATCATGCACGATTTGTCACTTCTATATCAAAACCCAGCCAAACATCAAACATTCAGCGTAGTCATTCAAAACCTTATTTGTAATATTATAATCAGCAAAATCGGCGTTTTAATTACAGGCATGTATCATTGTTTGCGAATCATAATTATAAAACTCAAAAACACGCTAAACAGCAAGCAAAAATCCTCTGTGCGCTTCACAGCAACCACCTCATTTGCATGTTCACACACCGTCTAAAAATAGCTCGCAGCGCTGCAGCTGCACGTCACACACACAGTCTCACACAAACCTCTGTTATTTTATATTACAAAGACGTCTTATATTTACAATCACTGCAAGGCCTGACAGATTTAGCACCTAACAAATTTCGACAAATTTTACCATAACGGGTCCAACCGAAGAAAGATAACTTTTTTGCAGCCAATCCCAGTATCTGTTACTTCTGGAACAGTTTCTGGCCTAATTTCTAAAGAGCGCCTAAACAATTTCGACAAATTTTACCATAACGGGTCCAACCAAAGAAAGATAACTTTTTTGTAATCAATTAACCAGTATCTGTTACTTCTGGAACAGCCTCTGGCCTAATTTCTAAAATATACCTAGCCAATTCCCTACCAAACTACTTGAGCCTTTAACTCAATTCCTTGGGACTCTAACCCAGCATTTCTTTTTCAACTTCATTAAATACTCTTTTTTTTTTTTTTTTTTTTTTTTTTAATGACATCAGAAACAGCAGTATGCGACATTACGTGATGGCAGAGCTTCAGTTCATCCTTTGTCATTTTTTTTTTAAAT
>NW_005192403.1:0-1527 GCF_000239375.1 Pundamilia nyererei | reverse complement strand
CCACCCCCCGCACATACATAATTCAAAGGCAGAATTTTTCTCATGCTCTAGTAATCTGGTTAAATAATTTGGGATTACATTGCCTCAGCTGCACACCAGTAAGGGGATCAGCGCTCTGCCCATGAAATGCCCTCTGTTGTATGGTACAAAGGGCATCTCAGTCGCCCATGTATTTGCAGTCTGGATAATCTCCCACTGGCTTTAGCACCGAATGCAGGCATGGTTTCATATCTGAGAAGCTTTGTTAACAGCTAATAGGCCTGTTTACTCCACCCCCCAGGCTGAGCTGTGACTTTGACGCAGACAATTTAATCAGGACCAATCAAGTCGTGGTGCAAACATAGGTTGGTTATTAAAGGGAAAAGCATGGCGATTCTTTAACTTTTAATTTGTGGCTTGAAATGGCTTGAGTAATATTGGATGTAAATATGAAGCCTCTATGTTACTAGTTTAGTTCTCTCCCTCAACTGCCATCATTATTCCCGCAACATAACCTGCTCCAGCGGGTCCCAGCTTACACATTAGTGTAAAGAGTGAGAGGCACAGCTTATTCGGATTGGCCTCTTTGGTAGATGTAGGGAAGCAAAAAGCAGATTTGTCAATGATAGAGAGAAGGCAGATAGAAAAGAGAGTGGGAGAGAGGAAAGGGGGACAGAGGTGAAGGTGAAGGAGGACAAAGCATCCGAAAAGAGCAGACCCAGTCTGCCCTCTTCCCTCTGATTCCTCACTTACTAGGTCCCATGGGAGAGCAGAGAGAGGGCTGAAGAGATGGTGCAGAGAGAGGTAAAAAGAGAGGTCAGATCATTAGGCAGACAGAGGTGAAAGGTCAGGTCTCTTTCTGGAGAGGAGAGGAGAAAGCCAGATCCGTCAAAAATTCCCACAGCCTGAGATGGCTTACCAAATATTGATTTGTACATCCATGTTGTACATCCGTGTAGTGTCTAATAGGACTTAAACTCTTAATCTTAGAGATACAACAAGATGATTAGGATTTCTGAAGAGGAAATGCAGGATAGGAGTCAGATGACTTAAGATTTACTGAAGCAAAGAACCTGCAGACATTTCCCTTGACAGCCATAAACATTTACACTACGAGTGAATTGTCTGTACTGTTTGTTACTCAACAGAAGTGCTTAATGTGACTTTGACACTTGCTTATCACTTAGTTTCTTTCTTTCTTTCTTTGAAAAGGCTCCAATAATAGCTCCAATATTCCAACCAACTCATTTTTATAATAATCATTTACTTAATAAACATAAAAAAAATATTAGAAAAAGGATTTAAGGATTTAGATGTTTCTTGAAAGAGAGTCATGCATATATATATCAATTCCAACATTGCCAGCACACATCAGAATTCATAATAAGTTACTGCACTCTGTTCTTTTGCTACAAGCATCTATTCCCATATGAACCCCCATTCCCTCACCATTGCCATTTAACTAACAATAGCACCTCATAAATAGCCATTTATTTTCTTGGAGTCTCTGTGTGAGACTGTGACTGTGCGGGATGTGTATAAATGGAC
>NW_005192402.1:0-1528 GCF_000239375.1 Pundamilia nyererei | reverse complement strand
ATTTCATCTTGATTAATCACTTTTTTCCTCATCCAAGTCATTAGTTAAGCAAGTGACTATTGAAGTTATTTTAACTGTCAAAACTGTTACTAAATTATTTAAAATAAAAGTTTAAAAAGTTTTATTAGAACTTATAACAAGCATAATGTTCTTAAAAAAACAAAGCAAAATCTAAAATTCAAGTTAAAAGGAAGGAAAGACTATAACCTCTTAGTGTTCAGCAGAGAGACTTTCTCCCTTTCTGATTTTCTGGCAGGCACCACTGGGGGTGTATTTACAGCATTCCCTTTAAATAGCTTTAGGGGAGAGGTGGATGGATGGTTGGGAATGGGACAGGAAAGCAGTGAGCATTGCGAGGAAGCTAACGGCAGCTTGTGTTACCTTTAGTAAGCTTTCTCGTGGTCAGTTTCAGTTTCCTCGTTTGGAGCTGCTCCTGTGGAGAAACAGATGGGCAGGGGGTCGATTTAGGAAATAACAGAGAAAAGTAGGAATGAGGTGGATGCTTGCCTGAGAGTAATCTCTGCTCCCCTCCCACCTCGAGCCCTTCATTCCTCAGGCCTGATTGATGCTCAGCTGGTAATCAGGCTCTGTTATATTGATCCAGACATCTGTTACTTTATTGTCTTCTGATCCCCGTCTTTGGCAGGCGAGGGGAGCTTTGATCTGTGTCCAGGGTAAGATTGTATCATTGGATTTGTTCAGGTTACCTGTGATTGGTCCTGACAAGTTAACATAAAACACTGCAGCTTGACATGTCAGCTCAGGGTGACATTACAGTTTGACGTAACACTGCAGAGGTTTGGATTTCGGACTTTTGCCAAGAACTAATAAAAGGAATGAGGAATGAAGACATTGGATTTCCTTACTTCTTGTTATCCAAGCCAAAGCACTTGCCACTAAGAGTGATATTTATTTATATATCTATTGTTATTAATTAAATATATTGATGTTAAAATGTTCTCATTGTGCTTGCCATAGCTGAAATTGTTTTAAAAACTTGACTCTCTCAGAGTTTCACCCACACCACTCTGGTCTATGTGCATGCTCTCTTGAGACTGACATATTTCTAAAGGAGTGAAAACATCTCTCACCATGAAAGCATCTCTCGTTAGCGCATGTGGAAAAAATAACCTAACAATAGCAACATTATGCCTAATATTTGTCCAGCTAATTGATTCAGTGCAGTCTGGCATGCTGTATAAAACCTGCAAGTAACATTTTTTTCCACATGAATTATTCATCGTTCATTTTAAAGACTCTTATTTTGAAGGATGAACGTGTTATATCTAAGGAAAACATGCGTGATGAATTGTTTGGGTGGTGTCGTGCGCTTCGCTGAACTGAGGCAGCAGAAATATTACTTCTCCTTCACCTTGCTTTTCTGGCCTCTTGCACACACGCACACACAAAGACTGAAATGGAAACACCAAAACAGACAAAGCAGACGTAAAGAGGAAATAAAGACATGATGACAGTCTGAAAAGACACAGCAGACCAATGATAATGTGATCAAATCTTGGGGAAAAAA
>NW_005192401.1:0-1528 GCF_000239375.1 Pundamilia nyererei | reverse complement strand
ATGCTGTGTGTGATTCTCCCCGTGTCTTCTGGTATGTGTTACAATTAGCTTCTCCCAGTTTAGTTTTGTATTGCTTTTGTATCACCGTTATCTAGTGATGGCCAAATGAAGCTTTCTGAAGCATTGAAGCTTGTATTGAAAAACTGTTCATTACTCGAAGCTTTTCAACACAGTCCTCTCTGGTGACATCTGGTGGCCAAAAATATGAAGAGCAGCTTGAATCCACAAAATAAAACCAACCGCTTCATTATGATTGCTCACTCTACAGAGTGGAATTCTGTCTGATATTGGGCCGCCGTTGTGTTGCTTTGAATGTGTATTTTTGGGGGGGTTAAAAATGTGGTTTATTTGTTTAATAAATAATCTTGACCAGTAAACTTTCCTTGTTCAAACATGCACCATGGTGTGGTCTTTCTTTGCTTGTGACTTCTTGATGTTGGTAAATACAATAATTGAAAAATACCACGTTACATATAATATACATATAATAATGTACAACACATTCTGGAGTATGCTTCTGCTGAGGTCCTGCCTCCATGCACTTGTGCAAGTGCTAGACGGGTATATTTATGAATAATATTATATTAGGGAATGTTTCTAGACATATTTTTGGCCTGGGGGTAGAATTGATTGTGAAATGGAAAGGGAAAATGCTTATGAACTTGAAAATTAAAAACATGATGCATTTAAAGTAGCCCTTTTTGATTTTTGTTTAAGAAGAGAATTTGTTCTAGTGTGCGATGGCCGAACCTGTTCCTTTTCGTGGAGATAATTTCTCCTGCATTAAGGAAATTCCCTTCACATGGACCAGAAGAGGCTGGTGTGCAGAGAAACTGGTAGAGATGCAGTTATACAGTCTACCTGGGCCCCACAAACTATCAGCTAAAGAGAATAAATAGATTAAATTGCTCCACATTTGGCAGACTAACATTTTCAGATTAATTAAAAAATAAAATATATATTTTTATAACATTACATGTAAAGAGTCAAGTGAAAGTTATTTAATGATATTTATATTATGAAAGCAGATTTTTTTTGACATTTTAAGTTTTTTCCCATTATAAGATAAAATAAACACGCACAAAACAAAAGCAAACGGCCAGAACACAAAGCTGTAAAACCCACCCGATTGACCAAAATCAACTCAAAATTCTCCCACACAACAGAACCCCCTCTATTCCTGGCTGGCTTCAAATCTCTCAGTAGAATGATCAGTGGTTCACTATCTGTCACCATCAAAACACTCCACAAATCCCGCGAATGATTCACTTCCTTATGAACCATTGAATCAGACACCGAAGCAGTTAGGCTCTAAATGAAGCTTCGGACGTCACTGGTCACGTGACTCTGGCCAAACGAATCAAGCTTCGATACAGTGCTTCTGAAGCAGTGAGTTGATTTTTTTGACACACGCACCGGAGCTTCAGCTTCAAGCGAGCCATCACTACCGTTATCTTTTGTCACCTTTTTTGTCAGCATTAAAGCTGCATTTTGAGTTCAGTCCTGTTTTCCCGTGAGTTTGCGTTTG
>NW_005192400.1:0-1528 GCF_000239375.1 Pundamilia nyererei | reverse complement strand
TTTTTTTCTCTAATATTAATAAAAGAGATCCATAAAATGAGTTGGAACAAATCACCAGGATTACAACTTTATACAGTTAAAGCCATACTCTGTTCTCTGCCACCTGTATTTCATGTTTACCTACTCATTGTGTAATAAATTAGTTATTTAAAGTTTTACCTAAACTATCGGGTCATTTCCTAAGATAATAAATTCTACAACACAAAGTTATCCTTAATGAAAAGACGAAAAAGTAACACTGCTGTGGCATCATAATAATAAACATGGTAGGTTGCGATATTGCACCAGGGTTTGTCGTGATGAACAGAGAACGAGCCTTTGTCACTTTAGGCTCTCCCGTGATTCTTGGTGTCTACGTGATGGCGATAAATTCTGATATGACCATAAACATAAATAACATCAAACATTTCAAGCTGTACATAGAGGAAAAATAACCGAGCGCAAATGTAATTACATGATTGTTGCAGTGGTGAGCAAAGCTACAGTGCCATGAAAAAGTATTAACCCATTTAGTTTTAGATGTCTTAGTTTTTTGGCATATTTGTCACATTTAAATGTTTCAGATCATCAAATAAATTTTAATAGTAGACGAAGATAACCAGATTAAATACAAAATGAGGTTTTTAAATGTTTTTATCTTTTCTTAAAGGTAAAAAGCTATCAAAATCTACTTGGTCCAGTGTGGAAAAGTAATTGGCTCCCGTTGTTAAATCATAGTTAACGGTTTCTGTGATTAACCACAGAAGCTGTCTGACAAAGTGGAGAAGGCTAAAATATTTCAAAACCCAACACATCGTACTATGATCAAAAGAAATGGCTGAGAGACAAAGTCATTGATATGGATCAGTCTGGAAAGGCTTATGAAGTCATTTCTAAGGCTTTGGGACTCCAGTGAACCACAGTGAGAGCCATTATACATGAATGGAGGAAACTTGGAACAGTGATGATCCTTCCCAGGAGTGGCCAGCCTGCAAAAATTACTCCGAAAGCACATTGATGACTCATCCAGGATGTCACAAAAGAACCCAGAGCAAGAACTGCAGGCGTCACTTGTCTCAGTTAAGGTCAGTGTTCATATGCAACAAAGAGAAAGAAACATCGATGGCAGAGTACACAAAAGCTTGTCTCAAATTAACCAAAAGTTTAACAACTTGGAGAGTTTGAGTCCTGTCACATCTGCATACAACTAACACAGCTTGCCCTGAAGCTCAAGCATATTTGGGTGATGCAGCAGGACAATGACCCAAATACACCAGCCAGTCCACTACTGAATGATTAAAAACAAATCAAAGTCTGGACTTAAATCAGATTGAGACCATGCTCAAAAACCTTCCAATGTGGCTGAATTAAAGCCAATCTGCAAACAAGAGTGAATTAAAATTCCTCCACAGGGATGTGAAAGACTTACTGTCCATTTCTGCTGCTGAGGTGCTGAGGGTGACTAACATTGACTAGATTTAAGAAGAATTACTTTATCAGGTGGATTTAAACAGCTTTACCCCCCTTAATAAATGAAATCATCATATAA
>NW_005192399.1:0-1529 GCF_000239375.1 Pundamilia nyererei | reverse complement strand
TGCTTCCAGCTCCCCTCTTCGTGGGAGAGACACGTTGTTAAAGTGTGATAAAAATGACTCAGCGGCTGTGACTTTTTAGCACACATACACACAGACACACACATACACAGCTCAGCAACCTTGAGAGCAGTGTGATAGCTAACAGGAAACAGCTGGAGAGCAGACTGCAGAAACTCACACACACACACGCACAGTTATGGAAACGCCTGCAGACATGCGCAAATTCACATTCACACATGGGCAGCTGCCACCGTTTGAGTTCTACAGCCTATAAAGAACAATAGCTTCTGAAGTTCTTTAGAGGCAAACTCTGCTGTTCAAGAAAGAAAAAAAATGTTCAAAATGTATTCTGACTGCAGGCCCAAACAGAGTATACACTAATGGCTTGCCCATAATATTGAATGTGACCTGGGCTTGACAAGTTTATGGGAAAGGCAAACAATAACTACTACCAGGCAACAAGAATAACAAAAAAGTCATCTCCATACATCTCCATATGTTTAACAGAAATGGTGATGCAGGCCGCAGTTTTGAACTTAAATAGTTTGACCATAAATACAAATACCTTTAAAAAACAACAGTTTATTGGTCAGCTCCCTTTCATTAATCAGAATGTTGGTGATTCAATTCCTAGTCTGCATTAGGGCTGCCACGATTAGTCGACTAGTCACGATTACGTGGACTATCAAAATCGTCGACGACTAATTTAATAGTCGACGCGTCGTTTGAAGCTTTGTAAGGTCCCAAAAGACGCAGGAATAAGTAGTAGGATTTAGGAGTGTAATAACAGACTGAAACAGAAGATGGCAGCACTGCATGTACAAGGATGCCAGCTGCCGTTAAACCCCGAAGAAGGAGAAGTGGTGTCCGGTATCGTAGCTGTGTCAGGAACCGCATCCTCTTGTGCCCGCATTTGTAGGCCGATTACGTTACAGCGACACGACGAAGACTGTTCAAATTTGAAGACTCCGACAAATGAGCCCTTCATTTCCCCAGATTTGAAGGATGGGTCCGGGTGTATACTTCGTGGCCCAACCTATCCCAGAATTCATAGCACGGCCCAGCTTACTTTCCAACAATGGCGGCAGCTAGTTAGTTTTAATATTACTCATGTTATACTTTCTGTGTCACAAAATAAACGTTTAACATATTTTCAGGCGAGAATGTAGCTGTTTAAACCTCAAATATCTGCTCAGTTTATCAAGACACCACATATTTTCAAAAGCGCTCCGACGTTTTCGGAGACGTCTGTTACGATAGCTAGCCAGGGTTCAAGATTCACTAGAGCCGGTGGGAACACCGGACTCCTGGCAAATCATTTTCAAACCCACCGCCGTCTTTTGCTACTCAGGATAAACATTATATATAAGTCATTTACATAACTTAAAAATGTTATTGTTTGGCTTTTTTCAGTATTGTATTTGTTCCTGAGTAAATCGGTTTGGCTGAGATTAAAGTTATAGTTTTTACACAGCTGAATAAACGTCAAGCAGACAGCTGATTATCAGAAGTGTGAGATGCTCGAGAAT
>NW_005192398.1:0-1529 GCF_000239375.1 Pundamilia nyererei | reverse complement strand
CCTATGTATGTATTGTATTTGTTTGACGTTGAAGGGGCGTCATTAAATTTAAGCCCTATTGGTATAAAACATCTGCTTATGCATTGTTAGTCAGAGATCAATGCTGTCTGCGTACAGCGCTGGTCCCTCCACGCGTGAAGTCAAATCATCGTTTGACTTCACCTGGCCGGATCAGTGTTGTTATTTTTGGATTACCTCCTGTATCCCTCCTCAATATTGAACCCTTAACATTGGCATCTAGGAATATTTCAATATTAATGTTCAGATATGAAATAAAGCCAGAGTCTCCTAGCATGCAGTTTTTAAACCTCCACCTGTAGGTTGCAGGTTGCGACATGCTGGTAGCCCAGGAGAGTTTGATGGGATTATGGTCTGAAAAAGTAGTTGCTAAGTAGGAGCAATCTATCTGGACAGGAAGATCTGACCTTCACCCAGATCTCCAGACTGCAGTTCACCCCACAGCTAGGAGACATCTACAGCTGTGCAGTACAACATCTGGCCCTGACAGAACCACTGACCAAGATCTATGGTGAGAAAACTTTATTTAAACCCAGAACACTGACAGAGGTACACATGTGACAGTCTCCAGCTGTGAAGACTCCAGTGTTCATCAGAGCAGCTGGATCTGATCTGAGCTGACAGTTTGAGACAGATGTTTCTTTTTCCTCTTTGCCTCCAGATGTGAAGGTTCATGTTTCTCTGTGTTTGTGTCTCCAGAGGTGGAGGCGTCCGCTCACTCTGATCCAGGTGTTGGACCCTCTGTGTTCTGTGGAGTGGGTCTGACTCTCGGTCTGCTCGGTGTGGCTGCTGGAACCTTCTTCCTCGTCAAAGGAAACGAGTGCAGCTGATTGGCTCACGGTGATGATGTCATCATAGTTCTACAATGAGCTCATAATGAGTGTGTGTTGTTGTTGTGTGTGCAGACTTCACCTGTAATGAACTTCTGCTTCCTGTCTACCTGTCTCACCTGCTTTAGGTTAATCTCCTGTATGAGCTGTCCTGTCACCATCTGTGTGAATAAGGTTCAACTCTGGGATTCAAAGCCAACTAAAGCTCCCTCGTCACAGTGAGTATCTCCACCATCCATCCAGCAGATTCCACCTGGAACCTTTTCCTGTCACAAAAACAAAGGAGACAAAAGTCAAATTAATGAGACTCAGATCAGTTTTATCTGAACTCAGTGTCAGGTGACCTCAGTGTGTTCATAAACTTGTTCATCAAAGTAATAAACCCACAAATCTGTCTCAGTGTTCTTCCTGTGTCTTTACAAATATTCATGGATCCATTTCACTCTCTGTGGTTTGTTTCTCAGAGCTGAGTCAGGAGTGTCTGAGCAGGTTCATGTTTCCTGTTTATAATCATGTGATTATTGGTTGTGTCCAAAGTCATGGGCTGCTTCCTGCTGAGGCCGCATTTGTAGGCCGAATACGTCACAGCGACGCGCCGAAGGCTGTCCAAATTCATGGACTCCTCCGAATGCAGCCGACAAATGCATCCTCCTTTTCTCCGAATTTGAAGGATGGGTCGGG
>NW_005192397.1:0-1529 GCF_000239375.1 Pundamilia nyererei | reverse complement strand
CTAACTGCATAAAACATGGGAATGAAAGAAGGAAGAAGATTATATTAAAGTGTGAAAACATTACCTTACTTCTTACTTGATCAGTTACCTTGATCAGTTACCTTGATCAGTTACCTTGATCAGTTACCTCAGTTTACTAGTGAGTTTATGGTTTCTACAACATTTACTAAATGTGTTTTAGGTCGTTGAGACCTGAACAATCTTTTTGGTGAGTCTATGTAGGGTCTGAAGTTTCATGATTCTGCTCATAAACTGAAATTTAATTTAAATTTAGCCACCAAGACCATGAATGTTTTATTTGCTGTCTTCGACAACTTTTACTATGAACCTCAGATTTGCATATAGATCAAGCACCAACTTCTAGCTTTTATTTCCAGGATTATCACTGTGCATAAAATCTGAGGCACTGGATAGGATCCAGAGACCAAACTAAGCCCAAAGGCTTGGATAAGGATAAGGAATAGCACTGAAAACCATACAATACAGTGTAAAGATAGTGGCTCTGTCTTTGGGGACTGATAAACAAAAGATGCTCACCCATCCTTGGTCTCTAGATTTTGATCCCTGTGACTTTTTTTTATCCTCATACAACCGTTGCAACAGCTTGGTCCGCATAGCCAGCAATAAATTGGACTTGTTCCCAGTGGGCGTTGGACTCTGCCAGGGCTGCCCTTTGTCACTGATTCTATTCATAATTTTTATGGACAGGATTTCTAGGCATAGCCAAGCTGCCGAAGGCTTCCACCTGGGCGATCTCAGAATCTCGTGTCTGCTTTTCACGGATGATGTGGTTCTGTTGGCTTTCTCATGCGGTGGCTTCCAACTAGCACTGGAGTGGTTTGCATCTGAGTGTGAAGCAGGAGAGGAATCAGCACCTCCAATACTGAAGCCATGATCCTCAGCCGGAAAAGGGTGGAGTGTCCCCTCCAGGTCAGGGACGAGTTACTTCCCCAAGTGGAGGAGTTTAAGTATCTTGGGTCTTGTTCACGAGTGAGGGGAGAGGGGATCGGGAGATCGACAGACGGATTGTTGCTGCAGTGATGTGGATGCTGTACCGGTCCGGTGTAGAGAAGAGAGAGCTGAGTGTAAAAGCGAAGCTCTCGATTTACCAGTCGATCTACGTCCTCACCCTCACATATGGTCACAAGCTTTGGGTATGACCAAAAGAACAAGATGACGGATACAAGTGGCAGAAATGAGCTTTCTCTGAAGGCTAGCTGGCCTCTCCCTTAGAGATTTGATGGCCATCGGGGAGGGTCTCAGAGTAGAGTCGCTGCTCCTCCACAACAAGGAGCCAGTTGAGGTGGTTTAGGCATCTGACAAGGATGCCTACTGGGCGTCTCCGGGTTCGATGTTCCAGACGTGTCCCACCGGGAGGCCCTGGGGCAGCCCCAGGACATGCTGGAGAGATTGTTTCTTTCGACTGGTGTAGGAACGCCTCAGTGTCTGGTCTGGGCTTCTCTGCTTAGACTGTTGATGAGTGGAAGAAGATGGATTTAGCTTCATTGAATCAAATGAATGAAATATAT
>NW_005192396.1:0-1529 GCF_000239375.1 Pundamilia nyererei | reverse complement strand
TTTGAGATATTTCGGTCTGGATCAAAGCGGTGGTCCGACGGACTTCGCCGTCCCTGTGAGCCACGCCACTGGCATGGCTTCAAAGGAAGGGTCAGAATCAAAGCAGAGGCCCAGATATCCAGTGGCACAATTGCTTTCCTCTCTGCACTTTCATCCTACTTCATATTCAGTTTCTCTGCTTAACTTTTCGGTCACTCAAGTTCATAAACGGAGCCGAAAAGCACCGATGTGAGTGCAAAATACAGCCTTCTTTATTTATGGCAGTAAAAACAACGTGCTAACCACCACGTCAGCCTGTGCAACGACCGTCAGCGACGTCAAACATCCGGCTGCCACAGAAACCAGGAGGCCTGTTTGTGCGTTTGATTGGCTGAAGAGCAAATACAGATACTGAGTACTGTCCAGCTGGTGGGTTGGATCAGACTGAGAAAAATATTATGTAAAGCTACCATACATAAAACTGTGCAGATGAGGTTTTTGTGTCAAAACACGGTTAATTATCTGTTCTTTCACTGAGCTGAGAGCAACCACGGCAAGTGAAATGTCATCTCTGGACAACAAATGCTTCATCTCATCAGCAATGAGCAGTGCGTGCTCTAGCAGCAAGTGATCCTTCATCCCTCCTCCAGGCCGGCTGATTATACGCACAAGAAGGGCAACAAGCAGGGCGAAATAAGCCGTGTGAGCAGTGCTTCAGCAGGAATCAGAGCTCCTTTGTGCTGTGACATTTTCACTGGTGTAACGTCAAGACGAAAATGGAACAAACAGAATCCTGAACTCGGTGCCTGCTGGCCATCATGAACAGGAGACGAGAGAGAGGTGCTTTCTACAAACCGCATTACCTCGGCCTTTCCGACACACCTGAAGGAGCGCAGACGTGCGGCCTGGGCTCGCCTTCAGCTCTGAGCCCGCTGGAACAAAAGTTGTGTCGCAAGTTTGGAAAGTTTTCATTCCCGCTCCTGTGACAACAACAAATTTGTTTTTTGGTTCTGCTGTGCCGCTTCATGGTATCAAAGAGGCCCAGGCGGACAGCTCAGAGCTGCGAGATCCAGCGTGAGCGCTGGTCTGGAAAGACTCGAGGAATTATTCTCTAAACTTACAGCTGAAGACACATTCGTCACGAGGAGCATACATGTGACACTGGTTGATTTATTTTCTCTACAAACTCGTTGACGTGGATGTTTGTGTGGCGAGAAGCTTTCTTGGCAGTTTGTGAAGCCAGAAAATATCTTTTCCAAGTCCTCTGCATGCTGAACAGTATTTTTAAAGCACTGCAGGAGGTTTAAGTCAAGTAATGCAATATATCAAAGCACACTAGTCAAAAAAAGAAATGCAGGGTTTATGTTATGAAATACATTTTCAATCACTGTTTGAAATCCATCTCAGTACAAACACGTTCAGTGCCGGCCTGTCGGCGTGCTGAATGCCGGCATGCGTGTCGCTGTGCATTTATGAGGAGGTGGTTAAATCTCTGAGGAAGAGTTCAGGAGAACAAATGGCCTCCCGTTCATTTCGACTGTGACAACGTC
>NW_005192395.1:0-1529 GCF_000239375.1 Pundamilia nyererei | reverse complement strand
TTTTAATTGACCCTTCCCACCACTGGATTCCTGGTTAGTCAGTGCTGCTTATACCAAGTACAATGCCCCGAGACATGTTCATATTAGAGGTTTCATCTCGGAAAAAAATACTCAAAAGATGTTTGAATCAAGTTTTTATTTCAACTTTAAGACAACATAAACACTAATAAACAACAGAACTAAACAATGAACCATCAGAGCAAAACAACTTTAACCTTCATCAAATCTAGGATCAGGATTTTCCTGATACAATAATAAAATAAATAATATAAACTGAATAAACAACACTGAGAGGATATAACTGGTTTAAGTCATATCTGCATTCTTAGCAGCAGTGTTCAAGTTGATTGTTTGCTATTATCATTTAAAAACAGCAAAAACTCAAAAGGTTGAAGATTTACTGAACAGGCACATGATTCGTGTCTCACAGTGACTCCAAAATAATTTCCTGTCTTTGAACAATTAAAAAAATTAAAAACTGTCAACGTGTTTCTCAATCAATCATAAGACAATTATGTGATAGTTTTTCCATAATTATTGATCAGAAAAAAATACATGTTAATTAATTAACATGTTGGGAAGTAATACGGACTCATCAATTATAATTTGAAGCCCATTTTAGAAAAATGCCCGAAACAAGAGATTGTACAAATATTGAACTGTTTGACTTGTACAATTATCATCTGCTCTCTGCTAGAGTTAAAGATCCACAGATTTTGAATACTTTGCCACTGAAAAATAAAAATATTAGTCACTAAATTTTAAATGCAAAGGTAAAGTTATGTCTTTAGTCGACAGACACACCAGTGCCTCCAAACAAGCTCGCGGAATTAAAATTATGAAGTAGCAAGATGCAGTCTCACTGAATCCGTCTCAATTTGAGTTGACAGTGAAGACTAAAAACTACCAGTTTTAACATTGTGTTGATAGGAAGGGTTTTCTAAGCACGGCGCATGCCCTTGTGATCGGGGGCAAAAAAACAAAGTATTGGTTGAACAATTCACCACATCAGGACCTCCCCAACATTGGACACTTTCAAAGCTCGTCTAAATACCCACTTTTATTCCTTGGCTTTTAAATCAGAATGAGTTTGTACTCTTACTCAAATCTAATTTTTTGAGAGAACGAGGGCCTCTGCAAAGAGGGTGCAGAAACCTGATAAATTAATTAAAACATAATAATTAATCAACAATAATAATTATTGCAAATTATAAATAATTAATACATTTTTGAATATACAATAATTATTCTAAAAAAATAAAATAAAATAAAAAGCATCTTTATGCCGCCGAAACCTGTGATATGGTATTCTCTCTTTTTTTTTTTAGATTATAATTCTAATTATTTTTGCTATAAAGACACAATTTCCTACTTTTCCCCTATCGCGGGGGTCCCGGGACGTAACTCCTGTGACAACTGAGAGAATGCTGTAGTCTAAAAGACCCGTTTTTATTGTTTTTCGCCACTGACACACTCAGCACAAGCTGTGCTGACACAAACCAAAATGCTGCAAAAAATAGAAAAAAAAA
>NW_005192394.1:0-1530 GCF_000239375.1 Pundamilia nyererei | reverse complement strand
ATTCTCGGTATCTAATCTTTTTCACTCAGTTTTTCTTTTAAGCCTCACCAGCATCCAAATGGATGAACTATTTTTAATTCACTCCCCATACAGTGAATATGAAGGGGGTAATTAGCTATAGAGACCAAAGGTTTCGCAGCTGAGTGTTTTAGCGTGTGAGTCTGTGGTGATTCGCTCATGTTTGGAGTGTCCATTAGAAGAATTGTGGGTTTTAGCGCTTCTGCACAGGCTTCATTTTTACGCCCTGGGGATTATCGCCTGTTTCACTTCATCCTTTCCTGTGATTGAAACGGTTTCTGACAGAAGTCTTTGTGTGCTGACGAGCTTGCCTTTTCAGTCTTATGAGAATAAAGATTAAACACCTTTTGCTATTTACTACTTTTTTCTACCTTTAACACATAATTGTTGTTTTGTCTTTTCTTTCCTTTGCTTTGCCAAAAGTGGCTCAGACTCTGACCCCAAAACTGAGAATTTTGTGCACCGAAATACACTGGCTCTAAACTGCAACGAGGCTTTTCTGAACTTTTACTTCATCTTCTTCTGGAGTTTTTCAGTTCTCCTCCCTCCCTTTGCCCCAGATAAGCACCCACGTCTGGGTTCATAACCTCCAGAGAGGAGAGTGGCGTGTTTTCAGGTTCAGATGGAAAGTTTTTTTTCTCTATTTAAACAGATGTCATTTTCTAAATCTGTCCACCCTACATCACTTTAAATTGTCAACACAACTATGTCACACATACAAACACACACACACACACACACACACACACACACAGAGAAAGCTCATTTTTGGGGGGCATCCACAAATTGGGAGGTTGTTGGCTTGGATGTTTGCTTCTCCCTGATGGCTGACATTTGAAAACAAAGGAGCTAAAAACAGGATTCAGTCATTGTAGACATTTGGACATAGTGGGGAGGACCTGCTCAAACGACCGAACACCACAGTTTGACTGAATTGTGTCTCTGTGAGGTGAGATTTTGTCTCTCTGAGAGAACCTTAGTTTTATTTAAGGACGACAGACGCTGCCAGGTGTCACAAACAGTCCTTTTGGTTTCTTTACTTCATTGATTTCCTTTCATCACAATGTGACCTTAAACCAAACTTTGAATCGACACCAGGATTTCACTCTGAAACCAAAAGATTCTCGAGGACTTGCTGTTTGCCCCTAAACGTAGTCTAGATGTGTTCCAATGGGAGAAGAAAGAAAAGCATTGTTGGCCTTATTTTTTCAGTCACCACAGAGACCACGTGACCACGGAAACTCACATGTTGTTATAAATCTGTAAATGGAGAGGAAGAGGTGGTGTGAGTGGATTACTGATTACTATTATTGTGTTCAGCTGCGGTTTCCCTTGCATTTACGTACAGCACATGGAGGGATAACTGCCTCTGAAACTACAACTATTAATCAATCCAAAAAGCCTTTAAACAAAACACAAAAAGAACAAAACATGTTGAGTAAAGCAACAACACCTATGGACGTGACAACCACCAATGCTGCATTTTCAGGGAAAGTCCTGCACATTTGAGCT
>NW_005192393.1:0-1531 GCF_000239375.1 Pundamilia nyererei | reverse complement strand
GGCGGGAACATTAGCAAACAGAAGATCTTGTAGTCTATGCGGTGCTGCCTTGGCGGATTCGATCATTTTCCACGCAGTAGTAGTCTCTGGGTTGACCCACGTACTAAGCGCCCTTATTTGGAATGACCAGTAATAAAACTCGAAGTTTGGTACTGCCAGGCCACCAAATTTTATACCGTTTTTATTTTACTACAGCTAATGTCGCTCATTTTTAACAACTCATAACGCTCTTCTTCTGTAACTACATTTTTAGATGTGTTAATTATTGTGTTATTTGTTACACTCTGACTAGGTTTTTTAAAAAAACATTTTGTAACTTTATGATCTGTGTCAGGGACCAAGCAGTAAAGCATGAAGGACACAGGTGTTTAATTAAAAAAAGGGGTTTTATTGACCCCAAAGTATGAAAAGATATTTAACAAAGCCAAAACTTAAACAGGCAAACCAATAAAAGAGGTCAACTCAATAAACTAAACTCAGAATAACAATTAACGAAACCTCAAACAAAAAACAAACTGACCTGCTGAAATGACACATGGGGAAACTTCAATACTGGCTTAGCTAAACCAAAAGACACACAGGGGTGAAAACAAACAAACTGAAGCATGTGGTTTCATCGAATTAGGCTGTCAGTGGTACTTCAGCTCTCCCAGCCCTTTGCCACACCTTTTGCCAGACAGGAGGAGGAGCCAAACACCAGGTAACTCAAACAAAGATGTGTTAATATAACAAAACAGAACTTTGACCTTGCAGTGTTAATATGTGTGCACGCCATATAAACATTGAAAGGTGTGATGGAAAAATAAATACATTTAATAAAGAAACAATATTTTCAAATTCAAATGTTTTATTTGTCACACACACAACCATACACAGTATGACATGAGGTGAAATGCTGTAGCTGTGCTATGCAATGCCCGACCATTAGATGACAGTGGTTTTACAGTATTTACAATTTACGGATTATTACAAAATTTACTGATTTAACTTAGAAATTTCAAAGGGCGATCGTGGCTCAAGATTTGGGAGTTCGCCTTGTAATCGGAAGGTTGCTGGTTTGAGCCCGGCTTGGACAGCCGTCGTTGCGTTCTTGGGCAAGACACTTCACCCCCGTTGCCTACTGGTGGTGGTCAGAGGACCCAGTGGCGCCAGTGTCCGGCAGCCTCGCCTCTGTCAATGCGCCCCAGGGTGGCTGTGGCTACAATGTAGCTGCCATCACCAGTGGTGTAAAGCACTTTGGGTCCTTAGGCACTAGAAAAGCGCTATACAAATACAAGCCATTTACCATTTACAGTAAAAATGTGCAAATAGCAGAAAGAGATTATAAATTATAGGAAGTGTGCGAAGAAAAACCAGAGTGCGTGTGGTGATGTGATGTGTGTGAGAGTCCAGTCCTACACCTGGTTCAGCGCCCGAATAGCCTGGGGCTCTGTTTTGGCCTTAAGGGAGCGGAAGCGCTTCCCAGACCTCAACAGTGAGAAGAGTCCATTGTTGGGATGGGAGAGGTCCATCATAATCTTCCTAGCTTTGG
>NW_005192392.1:0-1531 GCF_000239375.1 Pundamilia nyererei | reverse complement strand
GACGGCCAGGTACCTAAAGCTGCTCACCCTCTCCACTTCAAGCCCCCGGATGAACAGCAGCTGGTGAGGCCTCTTCTTCTTCCTCATGTCCACAATCATCTATTTTGTCTTATCAGTGTTGAGGGTGAGATTGTTCTCCTCACACCATGACACCAGACCGGCCACCTCTCTCCTGTAAGCAGCTTCGTCCCCTCCAGTGATGCAACCGATCACTGCAGTATCGTCCGCGAACTTTAGTATGGTGTTATCCCTATTGGATGCAACACAGTCGTGGGTGTACAGGGTGTAGAGGAGGGGGCTGAGGACGCAACCCTGTGGAACGCCAGTGTTAGTACTAATGCTGCCTGCCAGTCATAAAGTCCTGTGGTGGGTGGATAGGGTTGGGTGTAGGCCGAGTGTTGCCAGCTTGTGAGTGAGTTTGTGTGGGATGACAGTGTTGAAGGTGGAGCTGTAATCAACAAAAAGTACCCTGATGTATGAGTCTTTCATTTCCAGATGGGAGAGGGAATAGTGAAGGGCAGCAGCGATGGTGTCTGACGTGGACCTATTGGGCCAGTAGGCATACTGCAGGGGATCCAGAGTGTCTGGGATGTTGCTCTAGATGTAGGCAAGCACCACTCTCTCGAAGTACTTTGTAATGAATGGAGTGAGTGTAGCTGGTCTATAGTCATTTAGATATGTGAAGATATGAGTCTAAGGATTTTTTTTAACAACAGTCTAAATATTGCTGGACTATCAGGAGATGATGTCATCCCTAGAATCGGATATTGTAATCCAGCTACAGTCCTGAGTCTTTTTTGTCCTATTTTCTGTTTTATGATGCTTCAAAGGGGCTGACACCATCTGGCTGAGGCCTGTCTATGCGCAGTTTGCATGTTCTCATTGTGTCTGCATGGGTTCTGTCCAGGTAGTGTGGCTTCTTCTCACAGTCCAAAGACAAGGAAATGGTAAATGGACTGGTTCTTATATAGCGCTTTTCTACTCTGAGCACTCAAAGCGCTTTACACAACTCGTTCATTCACCCAATCACACCCATTCACACAAGCACTTTTCTAAGTTTGTAGTGCTATCTAACTAACTAACATTCATACTCTGATGGAGTTAGTATATTGCCAAAGGATATTTAGCATGCAGATTGGAGCAGACTAGGAACGAACCACCAACTTCCGGTTAGTAGGTGACCTGCTCTGTAGCTAGTAGCTAGTTAGCAGGATTAGGTTAACTGGTGATTCTAATATGCCTGTAGTTGTGAATGTGAGCACAAATGGTTGTTTGTCTGTGTTACTCCCGCGACAGACTGGTGATCTGTACCCCAACTCCCACATTATGGTAGCTGGGTCAGGTCCCCCCCAGTTGATGAATGGTGTGGATTGAAGCCACGCTGTTGTAATAGATGCATCATGGGATTTTTCATTGTTCTGCTGAAATATGAAAGTCCTTCCTTGAAAAAAGATGTTGTCTGAATGGGAGCACGAGTTGCGCAGGTTATCCTGCCTTCTGCACATGTAGTTATAGCACTTAAACTGTCACT
>NW_005192391.1:0-1532 GCF_000239375.1 Pundamilia nyererei | reverse complement strand
CGCAATTGACCCGTATTAACTTTGCATATGTTGTTATGCATGTGTTGCAGTGCTCTGCGTTTTTTCTTTCTTTTTCAGTGTTGTTATCCTTGCAGTGATTGCATGTTCTAACTGCGTATATTTGTTGATGTGCACTGTTGAGACTCCGCCCACTTCTAATCACTAATTGGACATACCTGGGAAGGCACAGAGGTGAATAAAAGGGCCTGGCAGAGCAGAGAGAAGGCGAGAAATGGAGTGGTAGCTGGTGGCAGGCAGTTGTCGTGGGGAGCAGCACAGAAGCCAGAAGAGGCAGCCTGGGAGGTGAGAGGACAGAGGACATTCTGAGAGAGTGGAGTGCGACTGGTGGCGGTGGCAGGTTGTGGAAGGCCCGGCGTCCTGGGCTGAGACAGAGACGAGCAGAACCAGAGGATATTTTGCCAGCGGCTAGACCCGAGGACAAGGAAACGAGAGCCCTGGTACACGCTTGAGCCTAAGGCAGAGGCGGGCGGAGTTTGGAGCGCTGCCCTTGTGGGTGGGTGCCGGAGAGGAGTGATGTAGAGCGGGTGTTGGGAGGACGCCACCGGCTTCACAATGTAAGTAAAGGAAATCAACCACTGTAAGAGGTGACAAGTTAGTGTGGACCCTTTCTTTTGGGGAGACCAAAGGTGTAAAAACAGCTGTGTATTGCCCTATTGTTTTGTCGAAGGTATCTAAACCAAGGGCGTAAATTTGGTTTTGGCATTGGTGGGGACGGAGGATTCAACCACCGAACCCTGCCCTGTTTCTTTTATTTATCTTTTTCCTTTTTGTCTTTGCTTCTTGATTTTTTTTTTTTTAAAACAGGAGAAATATACTTGCCTACATATGCTACATGCTTTTTAAAATGACAATTCATAGTTTTATATGTGAATTATATAATGTTAAATTACTATTAAAGAAATGACTGACTAAGTATTTTAGACTTTAGTTTACATCAGCCATATTCCAGATAAATCGGGTATCATACAAAAATAAAAATAGCTTCAAATACAGTCATGACAACAAAAGAATATGACTTTAAGGACTTAACATCATTACTTCAGTTAGAGTACACCAACATCTCTTATCAGAGATGGTGCAAACCTCTGCCTACCCTACTCCTGCTTTACAGGTGAAAATAGAGCAACAGGACCCCTGAGTCTTTGATGTTATTATTATTTTCTGCTGTTTCACTTGCATTTATTTGAAAGACTGAGTGTAAACACAAAAAATATTTTATTTTATCTGCTGGAATGTGCAGAAAATAGGTTCAAATGTTAAACAAATTTCTTCCAGTGAGTGAATGTTGCATATAATTTAATGTTTGCTTGATGCATAAAGTTAAAAGATTAAAACTAATAAAACGAGTTTTAAAAAGAGACTTTTCCATTTGATTACATTTTGTATGATGGATTATGCAGAAAAAGTAGAATTGGGCTGAAAGATCTATCGCTTTATCACCTGTTCAGGTTGTAAATCATGTGGTTTTTTAAATTTTTTTTTTAAAGTAACTAAGTAATTAATTACTTTTG
>NW_005192390.1:0-1532 GCF_000239375.1 Pundamilia nyererei | reverse complement strand
AATTTATGAGAAGGCAGGAATATAAAGATTATGTAAATTATTATTAGAAGTAAAAGTAACAGTACTGTAATATTCTGTGAGCTAAAGGACATTCCAAGCACTCATTACATTCAGTCATAATCTGATGAGTATAATTGGTGTATACTTCTACATTTTCATTTGTCGCCCTGAGAATGCAAGTGATTGTCTAAACTGCAGTGTCCTTCTTACAAACTCAGCTTTCCTTTGAAGCAGTGGTTTAGGCTGTCTCTTCAGAGAGAAATACACACATTTCCTTTTATCATGACCTACCTTTAAGCAGGCACTGCCTCACTTCTCCTGCCTCATAGCGCAGCCCGGCGCAGTTGGTAAAATTCAGAGGGAGACACGGCTCAGGCAGAGGGTACTCTGTTTCCTTGTCATTCACCACCAGTTTGGTGGGGCAGTGCATGGGGCCAAGAACCTGTACAGTGAAAAGGAAGCAAACTTTTGTTTCAGTCCCTCAATTTGCAAATTCATCAAATACAGTGAAATCTATGTCTGAATATATTGGTTTAATTAAATGTGAAATTAATCATCAGTCAGCACAGTCTTTGCATGTCCCTGTAATTTCTTAATGAACTCAAATGGTCCTGCAAAGGACGAGCATAGCGTACTTTAATGGACCCCTTAGTGCCCTCAATGACAGCGTCATTTGGTAGTCGGGCTGCAATTGAAAAGGCACACAAGGCCATCCTCTTCCTGGAGAATTTCATCGTCACAACCACTGATTCATCCACTCCTGTTAAACATTCAAAAACATGAAATTATTGAAAGCATCAAACAAATTAGCATTAAAATGTTGTTTTAGACCTCTGCAGATGCAAATTTTTTTATTATATATTTAAACTGAGTTTGGAATTAGGTTTATTTATTAGTTTTTTTAAGAAGATAGTATACACAATGAAAGAAACTATTTTTTATTATTCAATAAATTGCCAAATGCCTTCCATGAAGAAAAGAAAATGCTTAATACATATATTATATGATGGTTTTGCACTAAGATATCCTTCAGTGAGACATGCAGTTACATATTCTCCTGCCAGTTTTACCGTATTACTGTATTCTCTGGGGGGATTTGGATTAGTGTGACATTTTAATGATAAGTCTTGGATTTTCTGTGTGAAATTCTGTCCTGGGGTGTTTACATTTTAGACAATTCATTTAAAAGTAATTCCTCTGTATCACACAAAGTGTGCTTCTCTTCCTCTATTTGTTTTTTTTATGGCAAGGCTCAAGCGTGCGTTTGTGATCGCTGAAGCACGCCCTGTGGTAAATGATACTAACATACATCCTATTTCTCCCACATGATCTGAATCATACCTGAGTCAAGCAGCACCCCTGTGGCTTGGATGGACTCTGGCCTTTCACCATTGAACACCATCAACACAAACTGCAGGCAGTACACTCCGATATCCAGCAGAGCTCCTCCACCCAGCTCCTTCTGCACTGATCGGGGAATGTCGAGCTGAGGGGAGCCAAAGTAGGCTTTTACCAGCTTCACATCCCCAACC
>NW_005192389.1:0-1532 GCF_000239375.1 Pundamilia nyererei | reverse complement strand
CCTGGATGATTGTAGCTCAGGTCCAGCTCTCTCAGATGGGAGGGGTTGGAGCTCAGAGCTGAGGCCAGAGAAGTACAGCCTTCCTTTGTGATCAGACAGCCTGACAGCCTGCAGACACACAAAACATCTCATCTGAAAACACTTCAGTGAAGGTTTGTCCTCGCTGTTCTTGTTTGTTTTTTTCAGATATATACTCTAAAATGTTACAGAGAACACCCGGACAATCCGACAACTTTCTTAGAGCAGTACTTTCCTTTTAATTGAAGAGACTTCTAACAGAACCAAGACAAGAGAAAAGCTGAGAAAAAAAAATAACAATGCAAAAGCATGAAAAGACAAACAAATGACAAGAGAACATATGCAAATATTAATAATGTGCAGAAATTGCAGAAGAGTGGAGAAGAAAAGCTCAACACTTCATGGAAAGTCCCCCAGTAGTCTATACCTATAACAGCATAATTAAAAGATGCTTCAGGGTGACCTGATCCAACATAAAATAACCAATTCTATAAAGGTAGAGATAGTGTCTGTCTCCTGAATCCAAACTGGAAGCTGGTTCCAGAAGAGGGGCCTTAAAGCTTAAGGCTCTGCCTCCCATTCTACTTTTAAATACTCTAGGAACAACAAGTTAGGCTGTTTTAACACTCATTGCTTTCCCCGTTGCTTTGGCTGGTTGTGCACGTCACCTTTACTTTTAACCCAGAACGTCACAGCTGGTTTAAGGCTTAACTATGTGGTCGTGTCGGGTTCTCTGTCATTTTATTGATATTTCAGTACGCTTGAGATTCACAGATTATACAGAGGAGGAATTGCAACAGTTTGAAAACATGAGGAAAAAAAACATTCAGCAATGTCATTGCTTCCAGTTTTGACTTCTTTGACTTCTTCTTTTGACTTCTCTTCTATATCAGTGCTGATCTAGTGGAGGCTATACTGGTGACCAAAGCCTGCAGTCTGAGAGTAAAGTGCTCTATTTGGACTTTAACTCTCAATTCAACAGGGAGCCAATGCAGAGAAGCCAATATGGGAGAAATATGGTTGCTCTTTCTAGTCTAGTCTCTAGTTCTGTCAGTGCTCTTGCTGCAGAATTTGGGATCAACTTTTTAGGGTTTTTATAACAGCCTGATAATAATGAACTGGAATAACCCAGCCTAGAAGTAACAAGTGCATGACTCAGTGTTACGGTCCTAGCCATATTTTGAATTAGTATGTCTGGACTGTGTGTGTATGTGTGTTCTGTGCCTTTAAGAGTCTCTGCAGGTCCTCATTCTGGCTGGGCAGCTTTTTTGGACTGGCTTTGACTCGGCAGCTGCTGATTGGTTCCCACTACCAACTGGTCATTTCAAAAACCCTGTCTCCAGCAGTTGTTCCGTTGGCAGCAGCAGCAGCATACCTGTCCTCGCTCTCCAAGCTTTCAGTGATTGATCTTAGTGTCAGTGCGCCCCAGGGTGGCTGTGGCTACAATGTAGCTGCCATCACCAGTGTGTGAATGTGTGGATGACTGAATGTAGTGTGAAGCGCTTTGGGGTCCT
>NW_005192388.1:0-1533 GCF_000239375.1 Pundamilia nyererei | reverse complement strand
ACAACCACCAGTCACTTGGAAAAGCGTGAATTTCACAAATAGTTGCAAGTCATTCCTGGAGGTTGCTGTTTGTCACTAGTGTCCACAAAGAGATATGTAGTGCTGTATCAACAACCTCCTAGTGACAGCAGCTTTCTGTAGTGATAAAATATGCAAAGCAGTTCAGATGCAGTGGTGACCAAAGTTATGAGTTACTCACAAATGTCTGACTTATGAGGGATTTTAAGGCTTCAGAATGCCATGTGCTGTATTTTTGTACATATCTTATGCTTTTTCACTATCTCGGCGCACAGGCCAACTGCAGAGCAACATGAGCAGCGCTGTGAGGCATCTCTGTAATGCACAAGGACGCTTCATTGCGATGGATGATTGTGTATGTGGAACTTGAACCTGGTTATGCTCAGCACCAAAAGACCTCACTGCCATTCTTCTGCCATATTAAGGCCTGACCTCTCCCTCCTTGTTTGTTGTAATTCTCTGTATAAAAGTGGCAGCTCCTAAATTCTGCCAAAGTCCAGGATCTAGCTTATGACACGAGTCATCAGCATGCTTTTGGATTGCAAAAGCAGCAGTGAGAGTGAGTAATCCAAATCAGATTAGTCACTGATTCATAATAACCACCTCCAAACTCCAATTTTGTTGTTTTCAGACTGGGAGATATTGGCATTAAGGGACTGGAGTCCATAATCACCAGGGATGGGTCTACACCAAGTAGTGGGCCAACTCAAAGATATTTCATCACTGTTTCAGTAACAATCATTCTCTGGGAGTGCATATGTGTGTAAATATGCGCATGTGTGCAAGCGTGTGGAAGCTAAAGGGTAACTTTGGTTCCAGCCTGTTTCCCATTTCCCCCTCAATCAGAGGAACCTCTCATCCAATTTCACCCTCCCTTTCCTTCCACCCCCATACTCAGCTAATTAGGGTTCCAGATCACTACCACATGTGTGTGTGTCTACGCCTGCGCACGCATGTATATTTATGTCCATCTCAAGGGGTCAAGGAGATGTTCCTTACCTCTCCAACTACTAAAAGGGTGACTCCAGATTTAGTATCAGATTACCAGATTGCCAAATGTTTTCCATATGGTCTTTCCATATCAGTCCAAACCTGGCCCCGGTCCTCCCGATCTCACCCAACTCCAGCAGCACGGTGACATATAGCACACAAATGGATGACCTCATGACTGGTAATGTTTTTCAGAGATTTGTCTCAGATTTGTAATGATGACTGAGCAGCCTGTTTGCTTTCAACCCAACTACCAATTTGCCTGAATGAAAAACAACACACTTTTTGAGGTTTTTGGTTGATTTACATTCTTGCTGTCAAAAGAGGGATATCGTGGAGAAATCCCAGGTTTCCCGTGGTTGGATGATTATTACAGAAAAACCATTGGCCCCTTTAAGTCAGACAGCCTCTGGGAGACGATGCGTTTAGCCAAAAACACAATGTGCTGAAATGATTTGGAACTGGATCGGAGCAGCTGTGTGTGTGTGTGTGTGTGTGTGTGTGTGTGTGTGTGTGTGTGTGTGT
>NW_005192387.1:0-1533 GCF_000239375.1 Pundamilia nyererei | reverse complement strand
ACAAGTATTTGTCAAGTTAAAATGTTTCCTGAATTGACCCCAGATCTTAATTGCATTTTGAACCACCAAATTGGAGTTCAGTCCAGATGCTTTGACATTCAGTGGGAGAGGGGCAGTTAAGATCGAAATCGGGGAGATTGGGAGTGTAGCTCTCAGTTCCATATCTGTCCAGACTGGACCCTCCCCATCCGCAAACATGGTTATCCAATATGTCAGCTTGACAATGTTAGCAGCCCAATAATAGAATAAGAAATTAGGTAAGCCCAAACCACCATCAGCTTTAGCTCTCTCCAGGCTTGCTCTCCTTATGCGTGCAGGTTTTTTGTTCCATATGAACAAAGAGACAAAGCGATCCAGCTGGGCAAAATAGGATTTGGGGAGAAAGATGGGGATCATTTGGAATAGATAAAGAAACCTGGGCATTACAGTCATCTTCACCACATTTATCCGTCCTGCCAGCGAAAGTGGAAGTTTTGACCACCTATCCAGATCAGATTTAGTACTGTCCAGAATAGACCTGTAGTTATACTGGAAAATAGTCTTAATCGAGCCCGCTATTTCCAGTCCCAAATATGTGAATTTGTCATTTTCAATTTTAAAAGGCAAATCGTCATACGTGGTCTGTTTTGCCAGATTGTTCAATGGAAACAGTAAAGATTTTGATAAATTAACCTTATACCCCGATATGTTGCTGAACTCCCGCAGCCAGCGGAAAAGGTGGGGCATACTCCCAATTGGGTCTGATATCTGCAAAAGGAGATCATCAGCATAAAGCAGAGTTTTATGAGTTACCTCACCCCTGGATATGCCTTTAATCCTCTCATCAGATCTGATAGCAATTGCCAGCTGTTCGATCGCAATGTCAAACAGGAAGGGTGACAGGCAACAGCCCTGCCTCGTCCCCCTGTAGAGCGAAAAATATTCCGAAATCAGACCATTTGTCCTGACTGCAGCCATAGGCGTTGAATATAGGACTTTAATCCATCTACAAAAAGTAGGTCCCATGCCGAATTTCTCCAGAACTGTGAAAAGGTAGGACCATTCGATTCTATCAAACGCCTTTTCAGCGTCAAGGCTCAGAATAACTTCCGGTTGTATTGTCGAATGGGGGGAGAATACCACATTAAACAGTCGTCTCACATTAAAAAATGACTGCCGTCCGGGAATGAAGCCCGTTTGGTCCTCATTAATAATGGTGGAAATAACAGGGTCCAACCGTAGTGCAAGAGTTTTGGTTAAAATCTTATAATCACAGCACAAAAGACTTATTGGCCTGTATGAGCTACACTTTACAGGATCTTTATCTTTCTTTAGTAAGACTGAGATCGTGGCCTGGGTAAGCGTCTGCGGCAGATTGCCAGTAGCAAAAGATTCAGCATAAACTGATTCTAAAATAGGTGTGAGCTTCGAAGAGAATTCCTTGTAAAACTCCATAGGGAAACCGTCCGGACCTGGCGCCCTTCCAGTCTGAGATAATTTAATAGCGTTCGTTATCTCTTCAATCGACAACGGCTGTTCCAAAGGCGACTGAGC
>NW_005192386.1:0-1534 GCF_000239375.1 Pundamilia nyererei | reverse complement strand
GGCTAAAGCAGCTTCCAGGTCTAACACCATCACTTCTACCGGGGCTAAAGCAGCTTCCAGGTCTAACACCATCACTTCTACCGGGGCTAAAGCAGTTTCCAGGGCTAACACCATCACTGCTACCTGGGCCACAGCAGTTTCCCAGGCTAACACCATCACTGCTACCGGGGCTAAAGCAGTTTCCAGGGCTAACACCTCATTGCTGCAGGTCCCCATTACAACTAAACCTAGTAAGTCAACAAGGTTTAGTTGACTTACTATCCATGTGTATACAGAGGAACCCTGTCTTTAAAAAGCATTGATCGTGTAAGTTATTTCGGACTCTTAATCAAGCTAGGACTATATGGGATCCACAGTGTAAAGACAAAGGGCTCCTAGGTGGCTATCTGAACATATGCAGCATGGCCCCTAAGAGGGAACAGCTGGAACATCTTCTCTTTAATTCAAATGTTGATTTCATGGGACTTTCGGGAACTTGGCTCAAACCCTCTTCTCCACAAGCACTGGTAACTCTAGGACTGGTAACTGTTTTGTGTTATGTTGTGGCTGTTTTTCTTGATTTCAAGCGTGCGTTTGACACTGTGAATCCTCTTAAGGTCTTGTCTAGACTGTCAACATTTAACTTTAGTAATCTCACCGTTAAATGGATACAGTCTTACCTATCAGATAGAAAACAATGCGAGCAAATAAAGAATACCAAGTCACCCTATCTTTACTGTAAGGTGTCCCTCAGGGTTCAATTCTAGGCCCACTGTTCTTTTCACTTTATGTAAATGACTTGCCCAGTGTGTGCAAAAATGTGTGCTAATCATACGGTAATTTTTACACAAGCCAAAACTGCTGATGCCACAGCCACAGCAATTTGCATAATTATGATGAAGGAACTGACCTCCCAGCCTCAGTGGGCTAGTTTCAGTCATTATGCAAATGTACTGTTTATAAGATTGGGGAAACCTGCAGTCAGCTGAGACTGAAGAAGTCACTTGGATGAGTGACGAAACCTTTCTCCCACTGAAATTGCTACGTCCTGAACAGAATCAACTTTTTGGTGACATCCATTTACTCAAAAATTACTGATAAGTGGATAACTGGAATATATAGTTTATAATTTCAACAATGTACTGTACAAAATGGAACTATATATGACAAATGTGGTGTGGTGCTTGTGTGATTTTTAACAAGGACCCTACAAAACTTTACAGTAGTCATGCTACCAAACTTCTGATGGCTACGTGTGGAGTTCCTGCTGTAAATGCATTCACTTTTAAGATAAAGAAATCTAAGTGATAAGAGGCCAGAAATGTTTGCACTGGCTTATGAATCTAAATCACTGAGGCCGTCTCTCCTGCATGAAGTCCAGGTGCTGGTTTTCTGTGTGTGCGTCTGATGCCCCAAAGCTGACTCCGAGCTGTAACACCATCCATGGCTGCAGTATGGAACAGATGTGGGGGTGTCCTCATCTCCCAGAGGAGTGTGACCAGGAGATATTTTATTTTGTATTCTTATGATCACAGTTATAATCAGAAGTATCAAT
>NW_005192385.1:0-1534 GCF_000239375.1 Pundamilia nyererei | reverse complement strand
TCCACCCTTAAAACTCATCTGTTTAAAATTGCCTATTCTTAAATTTCTGTATGTTTTATCTCTTATCTTCTATTTTTATCATTGTGTATATTTCCAGTTTTTATCTGTTGTACAGTGTCCTTGGGTGCTTTGAAAGGCGCTATTTAAATAAAATGTATTATTATTATTATTATTATTACACGGCACTCTTTTCCTGTTTCATATGTTAGGCTGTGCGCTCTCTATTTTTGGCTTCCACTCCGGTGGAAATCCAAACAAAACACGCATTAAGAGGGTCTAATGTCTGTGTCTCAATCTCGCGGCCCATGTCATCTCTACTTGCGGCCATAATGACGTGAAGAAATTTTTTACAATTATTATTCAAAAAATGATTTAATATGAAGGCAATAGGCCGAGTGTTACAGACAATGCCCTAAAGAATGTAGCCTCATGGGCAGTGTTGTCCGTGCTGCAGGGAGAATGGACTGCCATACCCTTATGTGTCTGTGAGCGAAGGAGGAGCTAACAAAGTTGACCCAGACAACAAAGTAAAGCTAGTTTTCGACGAACCCGACGTATTACCCAGAGGTCCCTTTGCTTACCTGTTTTATATATGAGGAAATGGTTTTCTATACTAGATCGCTGCAAAAAAGTGCAGCCTTACCTAATGTCCACCTACTGTTACTCATTTATATTAACATTTAAACATCTGGTTGGTGTTGGTATGGCGAGTAACCTTCAGTAATAGTAATAGTAATAAATCACACAGCAATAGAACATTCATGTAGTTGTAAAAAGCATGATGATATATTAAGTAATCCAAAGTATTCAGAATTTGTTACTCTCATTGAGTAATGTAATAGAATACGTGATAAAATACATTTTGGGGCATGTAATCTGTAATCTGTAGTGGAATAAAAGTAACTTTCCTAACACTGTTAGTAGTCATGGTTAGCCGTTTAACCATCTCACAACAAACTGAGACAGAAGCTTTGCTTGTTCGAGGCCCAGTGCAGTGATTTATGATTGGCCAGCGAGCAATCAAGCAGTGATCCATCATGGTTCAAGATGGGGATCATTGAGATGAATGGATCTGCTCTGGATTCACTCATTATCTCAGCACCAGAATGTATGCCCGACCCCTTGTCTTCAATTACACCAGCACTTGCACACCATCAACACTTGCATGGGCTGTGATGAATAATCACCAGTGGAGGGATTTCTAATTGCTCTTCTCAGAGTTTATTGGAGAGGACGTTTTTATGAAGCTATATTGGCATTGAATGCTCTCTGGAGCTTTTTTTTCTGTGTGTGTGTGTGTGTGTGTGTGTGTGTGTGTGTGTGTGTGTGTGTGTGTGTGTGTGTGTGTGTGTGTGTTTTGTAAACATGTACGCAGTTTTAACCTTCTATAGCTCCAAGTCACTTGCACAATAGATTGTCCGGACATCGCGCCGAACAAAGCTTCCAACCCCCAATTAATTGACCGAGCTCCAACTCTTTAATAAGCACAGATATGCATTGTGTATAAAATAGTCATAACTGCACCTGAAATACA
>NW_005192384.1:0-1534 GCF_000239375.1 Pundamilia nyererei | reverse complement strand
ATGAGAGGACCAATAATAAAATAAAAAGTTAGGCAAGGCAAGACCACCATCAAACGTCAGTCTCTGTAATAATGATTTCCTCACCCTGGGATGTTTCCCTCCCCACAAAAACGATGTAACTAGCTGGTCCAACTTTTTGAAAAAAGCTTTAGGTAAAAATATAGGAATGAAACAGAAATAACAATCGAGGCAAAATGTTCAACTTTACAGCATTGATCCGACCAATTAGGGACAAAGGTAGCGATTTCCATCTCTGAAATTGAATTTGAATGATTAAAGGGGAGAAATTGGAAGAGTATAAATAAGACAAAGTACGAGTCACGTTAACTCCCAAATATTTAAAGCCGGCAGGGCTAAGTCTAAAAGGAATGTCAGTTTGTTTAAGTGTAAGACTTAAAGAATTTATGGGGAAACATTCACTTTTAAGAAGATTTATTTTGTAACCTGACAGAGGGCCAAACTTGTTTAATAAAAACACAATCGATGGTATGCTAGATAAGGGATCAGAAACATATAGAAGCAGGTCATCTGCATATAAAGACAATTTTAAGTCAAGGCCTGACCGGGAAATACCATGAAAATGAGGAAGGGCCTTCAAAGCTATAGATAGATTCAATTACAATAGCAAAAAGTAGGGGGGGCAGGAGGCAACCCTGTCTCGTGCTGCGTGACAATGAGAAGTAGCCAGAGGAAACACCATTTGTATAGACACTGGCTTGGGGTGCCTTGTACAACAGTCGAATCCAGGAAATGAATCTGTCCTTGAAACCAAATCTTTGTAAGACCGCAAAGAGAAAGCTCCACTCTACACGATCGAAAGCTTTCTCAGTGTCAAGTGAGATAACTACTTCTTGATTAGTGGTCAAGTGTTGGGAAAGAATGACATTCAAAAGCGTGTGAAGATTAAAGACCAGCCTTTAATAAAGCCATTCTGTTCATCTGAAATAATAGTAGGAAGAACCTTTTCAAGGTGAATGAAAGGATCCTTGTTACCAATTTTAAGCAGCTGCAGCTCAAACGAACGAAAATGTCCAGTTTTCACGGAGCGGCAGGAGAAATGGTCCTGGAAAGCCACGGCAAGCCCACCACCCCGACCAGACAACCAAGGCTGGGTAATAAAAGTATAGCCATCCGGGCAGAGTTCAATAAGTGACGAGTAGTCTACATCCCGCTGCCAGGTCTCAGTCAGGAATAAAAAAATCCAGTTTTTTAGATAATATAAAATCATTCAGCAAGAATGATTTATTAGACAGAGATCGAGCGTTAAAAAGCGCCATATTCAGTGAGCTAGAAGCCTCATTATTTGCAGAGGTTCGAGTTAAGGGACGTAAATACAATTTGTTCGAGCTGTCACGCTCATAGAATCCACTCACCGAGGGAAGAAAAAGCCAGCCCGCAGAATTCAATTCAATTCAATTCAATTTTATTTATATAGCGCCAAATCACAACAAAAGTCGCCTCAAGGCGCTTCATAGATACAGAGAAAAACCCAACAATCATATGACCCCCCATGAGCAAGCACTTTGGCGACAGT
>NW_005192383.1:0-1534 GCF_000239375.1 Pundamilia nyererei | reverse complement strand
CCCCAGGGCAGCTGTGGCTATAACTGTGGTTTCCCTGCACCGATGTGTGAATGTGAGAGTGAGTAAGTAGTGGAATTGTAAAGCGCTTTGGGTGCCCAGCAAAGAGCGAAATAAATGCAATCCATTATTATACACGGTAAGTTGACAAGTAAATAGATTTCACTTCAATCGAGTTGTTGGTAATACCAAAATTAGCTTCATATTTTTAGAGCCAACTATTTTTTTTATATTTTACCATTAGCATTGTTAGCTCAACGGTAGCCTTCAACCTTTTCTACAAGATATTGGTGTGATACAAACAGATATTTCTCAAGGGCACAAGAAATGGCGCTCACGTTCATTTACTCACCCAGACAAGTTTCGAGGCATTTGGAGTTGTTCAAAAGAAATTTTATATCATATAAAATCAACTTTTTGGAGCTTTTAAACACATTTTAATGTTATTTCCTTAGATTAAAAACCCTCCACAGTGGTTTTTGGCTTAATTCAGGCATTTCTTAGTTGTCTCAGTGAATCCTTTCCCCATAACCGTGGTTCAGCTCTCTCCTGCAAAACGACTGACTCGTAACATTGGGATTAAAATTTCTTTCTAACAACTCCAAATACCTTGAAATTTGTCTGGGTGAGTAAATGAACGTTTTCCATTCTAGAAATAAGACCACACTGAAAAAAATGGAAGTTTTCCTTTAAATATTTAAGAGATTATCTAAACTGTTCTTTCAAGAAGAGAGCTGGCCATCTGAGCTGCATTTCCTTGACCAAGGGCTGCATCTCCACAACTTCTTTCCTCCTGAGAGAGAATGTGATGTCCATCTTTTGGGTGATGAGTGCCATGTTCTTATCCCTCTTCTTCATTTCATCTTCCAAAATGCATCTTTCATTTTCAAGAGACTCATTATTGTAGTTTTCTGGGGCATCAGGGATAAAGTTGACTTCACCTCGCTTTGGTTTCTTTAAGGAAAATCTATTTGTGCCACTGTCATCTTCTTCCCCTCTTTTTTTTCGATTGACTGCAACTTCACTACATTCAGCTTGACTTAGCTTGGAACGGTAGTTGGCAAGCTTGAACTTAATGCTTGTTGCCCAACCATCATATCCTGTGCCATTGCCGGGCTCTTTGAGGCAGGGATGTTTTGAAACTAGCTCCTGGGCAACAGACGTTATTTCATTCTTGTCAGGGTAGGCTTTGATTGCAAACATTGCTTGTGCCAGCTTGTCTAGAACTTCCATCTTGATGTCTCTTGTTACACTTAAATTTGCCCCTGCTTTCTCATATACCTCGTTGCCCTTGCAAAGTTTTAACTCTACATCATAGGAAAAGGTTGGGATAGGAAATGGATTTGGCCACTGAAGTGCTACGCATGTAGGTCTGGGTGGATGAGGATGGGCTGAAAGAAGATGCTGAACTCACACTGGCTGTATCAATAGATGAGATGGCGCTATGATCAGATGGAGTCTGGTGGCGAGGCTGATGCATTTTCCTCCCAAATGAGGTGCAACACTGCCTGTCCAGCAGGTAGCTCATTAATATCCA
>NW_005192382.1:0-1535 GCF_000239375.1 Pundamilia nyererei | reverse complement strand
GTAACACGGAAAACCCACATGAATACATGGACAGGCTGAGACCAGTTTTCAGACAGAACTCAGGTCTAAATTATGCTGATGACCCGCAATCACCATACCAGCAACAATTTAAACGTGCTTTTATTAAAGGATTACTGCCAAGCATTAGGTCTCACGTAGAAAATACTGGGTAACAGACGATACAGGCACAGTAGATGAGGCGCTTCAATATGCTAATCATGCAAAAACAGTAGTGAAAAACAAAGAGAAGGCCACAGTCTTTGCCCTAGATACTGACATACTGACACCGCTTTTACAGCTTTTAGTGGGAGTGGAGGCTACAGGGGAGTTTTCAGAGGTCAAAGTAGAGGGAGAGGAATGTATAGAGGAGGAGGAGCAAGAGGCAGAGGGAGACAGAGACGCACATACACCGCAGACGGTGACTCCAGTACTGCATGCTGGAAGTGTGGGAAAGAAGGTCACTTTGCACGCCACTGTAAGGCACAGAGAACTTTTGACACAGAATGACTAGCTGCAACCACTGTGGCTGCAAACACCCAGATAGCTGACAGGGAGAGCCACATAGATGAAAAAGAAGTAAAAGCTTTAACAAATGCAGAAAATAATTTAGAACAGGATGAAGCTGAAGTATATAATGTTCATCAGCTAGTAAGTTTACTGGACGGGAAGCCAACGCTTACAATCTATGTAAATGGCAAAAAGTTGGAAGTGTTGTGTGATACAGGAGCTTGTAAAACAGTACTTAAGGCAGAGCCCCCACGCACAACCTTTTCTAGAGAAGTAGTAATGGTGAAAACAGCATCAGGGCATGTAAAAACCCAGCCACTAACAATGCCACTGAGATTTTTGCACAAACCCAGTCAATGCTCCTGTTACATGCCATGTATAATAGACCCAACCTGCCCAGTAAACTTACTAGGAAGAGACGCGATGACAAAATTAGGAATAGGAGTCATCCCCACAGAAACAGGTATGACGGCAGAAATAATGTTAGTAGAGGGAGACCCCTATCAGAGGGAAGGAAAAGGAGAGCCAAACTACTACTGGTCATTAGATTTGCCACCGCTTATGCAGCTCAAAGAAGCAGCTGAAAAACATCTCCCCGCAAGTGCTGAAAAAATGAAGCCAACTGAGTATCACAACACCCTGCGCTATAAACAAACCCCAGGCCCAGACCCTCTGTATGATAAACAGGTGCACAGCCTAAAAAGCCCATATTTGACTTTGCAACACTTATATGTTACAAAAAGCGGAAATGCAGTATGTTCCGTGATCCAACGAGACCAAGTAAAAAACTTGAATAGGATCGCAAAGCCCCATGTGTCAGTTGCAAAAACAACAAGTACACAATGGAACCAATTAGGTGACATCCTGCAAAAAGTAGAAAATGATAAATATACGCCTACAGAAGAAGAGGGTTGGGCACAGGGTAAAAGAACAGGGTGCATGAGATACACACTAGGCTGGGTGGTAAAAACTACACCCAACACTCATTTGTACGACAGTACGCAAAAATGAGAAATTCTCTCGTTAGA
>NW_005192381.1:0-1535 GCF_000239375.1 Pundamilia nyererei | reverse complement strand
CTGGAGAGTCCGGGATGTGGACTTGAAACTCTGAGGTCAGTCAGCATGTTTTAGTTGTGCTGAGATGAATATGATGTGAAAGTTGTGCTGACACTAAACTGCAGACATCAGGCTGATATTATACTGATCCACACTGTGTCACGGTTCTGGGTCCGTTGGACCCAGTATTTTGAGTTTATTGTGTTTTGATTTAAGTTTGCATCAGGGATTGTGTTCTTGTTCTCCTGTTGTGTTATGGTGATGATTATGATTTCTATTTTTAGAGTTCCATGTTTCTGTTTATCTGGGTTTACGATGTGGGTTTAGTTTCATATGTCGTTTCCTGTCTGTCTCTCAGTGTCAGGTCTGCGTCTTGGTGTGGTGTTCTCATTTCCTGTTTTATTGTGAAGGTCTGGGTCTCATGTGAGTGTGTTCGGTTTTATCTTTGTCTCGTCTTGTTGATTATTCCCAGCTGTGTCCACCACCTGTGTGTAATTCCCCTGTGGTTCTCTGTGTATTTAAGTCATGTTTTCCGTTATTGTTGTTGCTGGTCCGTCTGTGTATTCCACCCTGCCTCATCTGTGTATCTACCATGTCTCACCCGTGTGTTCTCCCTGCTGTCCATCATCATTCTCCTCTGGTCGTTCTCATTAAGGTTTGTGCTCTGTAGTTTAGTTTATCCCAGTATAGTTTAGTTCTAGCTCCATTTGCCGTTTGTATTTACTTTCATGTTCAATAAACCACCTTCACACCTTCACGACTGCCTGCATTTGGATCCTCCTTTATTTTCCACACGGCTCACCTCACTCGCCGTGACACACTGAGGATCTTCATGGTAAAGTCTGTTTTCTTCTTCTCTGGTTTATACGTTGGCCCCTAGAGACAAAGCATGCACAAACTCCAAAACACTTACAAAATCCAAAACACATGCAAACTCCAAATCACAACGGAAGTGCTCCAGGACGCTAGGGGCAGTGTTGAGCTCTATTTGCAAAATAAACGGCAAGTTTGTTGCAAATACATGGGCTGTATGGGACAGTCTAGTCTCCGTCGCGCTGCCCAGGTTGCCTAGCAACCGTGATACTAACCGCTGGAAACGTGTCATACAACTTTGTTTGACAGAAATGAAGGAGAACATATTTTGTTTATTTGTTTATTTGTTTCTACATGAGCTTTGTGTGATTTGATAAGTATCTGAGGCTGAGACCACAGGACTGTAAAACATGATTTTTGTTCTTCATTTCTGTACTGAACAGTCATTTAAGATTAGCTAATTTTTATTTACTAACTAATGTTGTTCATGAGACTATAGTCATCTCACTTTGGTAATGTAAATATAATATGGCCAATATTATAGTTGTTATATTAATCATTAATTGCTATTACAGCAGTGAACATGAACTCTGTGTCAAAGATTCAAGTTGCAGTTATTTATGTCTTATCACCTTAAATCTTCACTCAAAGACAAGTATCTATGACAGTACATATATAGGTGTATCATATATAAGAGACAAATGTTGTTCCTTCAGTATGTTGGCATTACTAAATTTGGCTCA
>NW_005192380.1:0-1535 GCF_000239375.1 Pundamilia nyererei | reverse complement strand
AATGCACAAACTCTTCGGCAGATGAAAACCTATATCAGGCAAGAATTGGACTGAATTTCCAAACCAAAACTCCAGAAAGTCATAACTTCAATGCTCAGACATCTTCACACTGGTTTGAAAAGAAGAGGAGATGCTACACAAACAGGCCCCTGTTTCAACTACTCTGAGACCTGGAGACCTGCATCTGATTTGAAATGAGCTCATTTAGTGCCTGAAAGTATAAAATCTCAGATTAAACATTTATGTTATCAAAGTCAGCTTTATTGGCAAAAACCATATGCGCAGAGCACACACAGGAATTTCAAATTGCAATGCTCCCACAGCCCCCAGCCCTCGAGATAAAAAGATAGAAATACAACTTTTTTTTTTTTGCCTGTCCCATTTGGTTCTTTAGCCATCAGAATTGTTGTCTGAAGACCAACAAGGATACCCAATGGATGAAATACAACAATCTTATGTACAACACAATATAATACAAAACAATCTTACATAAACAAAAGTGTCCAACACAATCAGAGTGTTATTCATGTTCTGTTGTGAATGAAATATTGGCTCATGCTTTTTGAAAGTCTTAGTTTTCATTTTGTTCAAATTAAATTACTTAATTAATTATTAAATTACTTCTCTGGAATTCGAGTTGTATTTTTGCTTTTTACATTCAAATATGAATAAACTTTTTTTTTATCCGTAATTGTATGTGTTTTTATAAGAAGTCATATTTTGCTAATAAAGAACTGTTAAAGCTTTCTTCTTTTTTTTCTTCTTTTTTTCTCCGTTTCTGGTGATTAGGGCAGGGTTGGTATCCATTTAGAGTGTTGTTTTAGCTCAGAGGTCGGCAACCTGCCCTCTTCTAGCTGTGGATGCCGGAAGCTTTCGGGGTAAAAAAAAAATATAAATAAGACAATTTTAAACAAACTTTTTATATTTATTTATTCTATAAGCAGTTTTATTAAATGTATTAATAAAACAAAAATATCCACCCCATCTACCACACCTCTCGCTCTCCTGTGTTTTCCCTGCCAGTGGCTAATAATGAGAGAGCTCCAGCAAGCTAACCGTGGATTAATCCGAGAACAAAACTCTAGGGGGAAACTGGTGTGTAATTCTCTGTTTGGACTGATTCATTTGCTTTCACCACTTATTACGCTGACTTGCCCAATGTTTAATAACATTCTTTTAATTGCAGTGTCGCGAGACGTTTCCAAGTTTGCTGAAAAGCACCAAGCTGGAGACAAACAAAAAAAGAGGGACTGGAACTGCTAAGCAGACCAAATGCTTTTTTTAGACCTTGTTCAATAGAAATGCAATTATTGCTGCTAGTTGTCTGGTAGCTCATGAGATAGTAAGACACAAAATCCATTCACCGATGGAGACTACATAAAAACATAAACAATTCATAAAATTATCAGTGCACCTATTCTCACATCAACTCTCTTGCTGCAAGACAAAGTCTGGTGGCTGTCAAAGGGAGAGGGGCTGTTGTAAAGGCTCACCTTCTAGCACATTCACTTCACCAGATGCACCTTGTTTCTTTT
>NW_005192379.1:0-1535 GCF_000239375.1 Pundamilia nyererei | reverse complement strand
AAAAAAGGACTAATGAGTGAAGATAGCGCATTGAGAAGAAGCACTTTGAGGAGCTGGTGAATGTAGAAAATGAGAGTTAGAGGAGGAGAGATGGAAATCAGTTAGTGAACTAGTAAGTACAGCGAAATAGGAAGGAGGAAGTGAGGGCAGCTTTGGGAAAGATTTATTGAAGCGAGCAGGCATAGAGTTGTTCCAGCTATCTATGTCAGTTTCTAACTCCAGTATCCAGATGGATGAGTTCTGCAAAACAATAAATAAACGTTTAAAAAAAAAATCACTGCAACAACAGTTTTCATGATGGGGCAAACTATCCACAGAGGCCAATACGGCTTTTTGCACCAGGCAGTAAACATGCTTTTTAATGCTGTAAAGTGGGGTATTATAATAGAGAAGCGAATGGGAGCTGGATTTAGCCTCCAATGGCACCAAGAGGAACTGCAGTTTTTTAGCTCTGGAGGTTGCCCATGTACTACAAACAGGATCCAGTGGAAAATACAAGTTTGTAAGAGCACACTTCTTTCTTCCTATTACTTGCATGACATTCTCAATGTAATTATTTCTAAACTCATTTTAATTCAATTTCTTTCTGCAGTTGCAAAGAAAGCAAAAAAACTAAATGTAACATATGTGTGTTACAGGTGTTCTCTGGTTCATATTCCAGTACACAGCAAAGTGACAGTCAAAGGTTAACTGTTTTTTCCTGGAGATCATTTAACAGTATGATACACTGTGACACTACAAATAGGTTTATCACCACAATGAAGTCTCACAGAAAGGAACATTTCTATATTTCTATATTTATACATGGTGACAAAAGAATCCATGCATAAAAAAATCACTGAGGTGCAATAAATAAACAATACAAGAATAATGCATTCTCAACACTGTAGTATCTGAGCTGAAACTCTGATGACAGTGAACATATTCGGGCCTCTCAGCTGTTCCCCTTGGTTTGTTCCTGGCGCTGCCACAACAGCAGCAACTGTCCACTCTTCCAAGTGTCAACATAATGTTGTACACAATACAACATAAACTCTTTTTAGCTACATCCTATTATGCTTGCACCTTCTTTCTGAATCATATTTGAAAGTTGAACTTAGCATACTGTGGTGGTAATAAAATGACAGTCCTGTGAAATGAATGGAAGCATTATTAATCATGCCAGTCAGCCCATAAGCCCACACTCAGAAACCCTTAATAAACATGAAGCAAGTATTTTGAGTACAATGGAACTGAAATATATCAAATCAAAGGTTTATTTATTCAAAGTGCTTGCTATAAGCTGTAAATTTAATTTGACCAGATTACATTAAATTTAACCTTTTGCATTGAATTTTGGAACAAATTTTACATGTTATTAAAAATAATTAATTAAGCATTTTGGGCAGAATTTAGTGTGGAGCACATATTGTACAACAAGGGATATAATCTTCCACCAATGGCTACAACAGAACTCACTGAATTCGCAGGAATTTAAGAGTAGCACTTCAATAGGATCCCACTGTTGCAACAAGTCAGTTCATAAAATGTCTTTA
>NW_005192378.1:0-1535 GCF_000239375.1 Pundamilia nyererei | reverse complement strand
TAGATAAAGCTAACACACCGGCAGCACGAGTGCACAGGAAGTAAATAAAAAAGAAGCTGTAAATGTGTAAATGACACGTGTGAGTTAGTAAAACTACGTCCCCTCACACAGAGGATAAAACAGCTGCTCTCATATGTGTGATAAACATTTGCTGTGTTTTATGAAGCAACAGAAAAATCCAGAAATATTACAGGAAAGGAAACAAAAAGTAAAATTACACTTTTTAAATAAAAGCATAAAAATCAACACATTAAAAAGTCCATTAACATCAACATCAGGAGTCACTGAGAAAATTAACTTAATATTAGATCAAAGTTAAAGAATATAAAGAAGCTGAAAGGAAAAAGTCAGAAGTTGAACATTTTAATATCCAATAAAACATAATCACACTTCTATGTTAAAGATAAATCAGTTTTAAAATGAGATCTTATCAGGAGGCAAACAGTAAATATGAGATTTTTTACGTGTCGTTTGTCTTCATCGACTGAGTTTAAATCTTTATCGTCTCAGTTCAAACTGGTCTCGACCTTTTCTTTGTTCTTCTTTGTGATCACATGAATGTTCAGTGAAGGAGTTTCTCTCCTTTCTGTATTTTAGCCATGAGCTCTGCTTTTATCTTCATGGACATCAGAGACTGAACTCGTCTCTTCCAGCCTGGGTTGCCCTCAGATTTCTCTCCTTCAATAAGCATGTCGATGTACTCTGGAGTGGACAGAGGGTTTGCCTTCAGTGCTATCTCTTTAAGTCTGTTCAGACACTTGGAAGATTCCTCCATCAGTTTGACTACGTCAGCCTGCAAACTTTTATACTCAGCCTTCAGTTTGTCCACCAGTCCCTGAACACTCATCTTCTCTCCTCTGGCTCTCATGTACTTTTCTTCCAGCTCCTTTATTGTTCTTTTCGCTTTAATGTTTTTATAGTATCATCTGTACTTCTGATTAAAGTGTATATTCCAAATACATTTACCTGGACACTGAGTACAGTATCCATCTGGCCCCATTGCTGGACAGTTTCTTAAACCTGCATCTTTTGCTATGGTACAGGGATAGTGACAGGTGAAATGACACTGCTGACCGTTGGTGCTGTAGTTTCCAGAGCCAGAAATGTCCTGCAGAAAAGGCTCTTTGACACTAACTTCAAACTCAAAGTTCTCATTTCTCTTCATCTCTGCTTCATATTCTTTAAGTTTCTCACTCGTCTCTTTTATCTCCTCAAGCTTGCGTAACCCAAGTTTCACCTGCTCCTGCAGATTCTCAACTGAATTCTCGAGCTGCTTTCTTTCTCTGAGGACTTCCTTTGTCAGTGTCAAGCTTGAAGTTGTTTTAATAGAAACTTGATTATCCGGGCCGACACCTGCTGAGGTCACTGCTCTGCATCTGAACACATACTCTGTGTTTGGCTTCAGATCTCTCACTGTGACTTCTTCAGCCTTTGCTTCTGTCTTCTGCTGCCATCCATCCTCTCCACTGACACAGTACTCAACAGAGTAGGAGGTGATGTTCTCTGCTCCAAATCTGGGTGGAGAAATCTTCAGT
>NW_005192377.1:0-1535 GCF_000239375.1 Pundamilia nyererei | reverse complement strand
CTGTCTATTTTTTACAAATCCCGTTTGGTCCTCCGACACAACTGTTGGGAGAACTATCTCTAACCCCATAGCCAGAATTTTTGCCAATATTTTGTTATCTACGTTCAATAGGCTTATTGGTCTGTACGAACCAGGTTCCAAAGGATCCTTACCAGGCTTGTGGATTAGAGAGATAGTGCTATCATACATGGTTGAAGGTAAGCATCCTTTAGTTAAAGCTTCATTATATACCTCCAAAAGAACGGGTGAAATTTGTTCACTAAAGGTCTTATAGAATTCAGCACTATACCCATCCGGACCAGGACTTTTTGAGCACTGCATACTTTGAATAGCCTGATTTATCTCCGTTAATGTTATTGGTTGTTCTAACAATCGTTTGTGTTCTATATTGATAGATGGAACTTGAATAGAATCGAAAAAACTTTCGATTATGTTTGGATCTTTTTTTAAGTCTGAAGAGTAACGTGCTTTATAATATTCTCGGAATACATCATTAATTCTCTTTGGGTCAGTTGTTAATTGCCCTGCACTAGTTCTTATTTCTGTAATCAGTCTTGAAGCTGCAGCTTCTTTAATTTGCCTTGCTAGTAAACTACCTGTTTTTTCCCCGTGTTCATAGTACTTATGTCGAAGCTGTGTAAGTAATCTTATCGTGTCATTTGTATAAAGCAATTTAAGTTCTGTCTGCAATGAGATCTTATTTTTATAAAGTTTAGATGAAGGAGAGATAGCATATTCCTTGTCATATAGACATTTTTATATATAACTCATACGTATACAGGTGCTGGTCTTATAATTAGAATATCATCAAAAAATTTATTTATTTCACTAATTCCATTCAAAAAGTGAAAGTTGTATAATGTATACATTTATTCCACACAGACTGATACATTTCAAGTGTTTATTTTGATGATTGTAACTGACAACTAATGAAAACTCCACAGTCAGTAACTCAGAAAATGAGATTATTACTTAAGACCAATACAAAGAAAGGATTTTCAGAAATCTTGGCCAACTGAAAAGTATGAGCATGTACAGCACTCAATACTTAGTTGGGGCTCCTTTTGCCTGAATTACTGCAGCAATGCAGTGTGGCATGGATTCAATCAGTCTGTGGCACTGCTCAGGTGTTATGAGAGCCCAGGATACCCTGATAGTGGACTTCAGCTCTTCTGCATTGTTGGGTCTGGCATATCACATCTTCCTCTTCACAATACCCCATGGATTTTCTATGGGGTTAAGGTCAGGCGAGTTTGCTGGCCAATTAAGAACAGGGATACCATGGTCCTTAAACCAGGTACTGGTAGCTTTGGCACTGTGTGCAGGTGCCAAGTCCTGTTGGAAAATGAAATCTGCATCTCCATAAAGTTGGTCAGCAGCAGGAAGCATGAAGTGCTCTAATACGTCCTGGTATACAGCTGTGTTGACCTTGGACCTCAGAAAACAAAGCAGAGCAACACCAGCAGATGACATGGCACCCCAAACCATCACTGACTGTGGATACTTTACACTCTCTCTTTCTCCAGACTCTGGGA
>NW_005192376.1:0-1536 GCF_000239375.1 Pundamilia nyererei | reverse complement strand
AGCAGTCTTTAGGTTAGTCTGACTTGAGTTTCTAATATTCTTCTTTGGTTCCCCTTGTGTCTCTGTGTTTATGTCCTTCAGTTTGTTCTCATGTCTCTCCTCACTCTGTGTCTCGTCTCCATTAACCGTCTCCACATCGCCTCGTTGTCTCCTCCCATTATCTGCCTAACCCTGAAAGTCTTTTCCACACAAAAGCAACCTCTTGTGTGAGTTAGTCTGCGCCATAGTGTTTCCTGTTTTACTTTTGGTAGTCTGGTGCGCTTCCTGTTCAGCTTTGTTTGCCTGTTTCGTAAGTTAGCTCACCTTCAGCTGTGCTGCCGTCCCCATTTGCCCACATTTATGTGTGTGTCTCCCTCCGTCCTGCATCGCGACCTCCCTCATGGCTGTGTGTTCGTTTGTGAGTTGAGTTTTGTGTTTTATCCTGGTCAAGTGTTGTATTTATTTTTCCTTCACGCAATAAAAATGGATGTTTTTGAGCCACAGTCCTGCCTGCTTCACACAGTTCATGACAATTTATTTGCAACATCTTTCTTCTGTGACTTCACCTGTTGACATACCTGACAGCTCATATGTCTGTTCATGTTCCCAGTAATATAATCATTTTGTTTGGTCTAAAGACGTCAGTGTGAATAACAGAAGCAACAACCTCTGTGTATTGTCATAGACTGGTGGTGATAATGACTCCCTGTTGAAGTAGATCCAACATTTACTGACTAAATTACTCATCGGAGTACAGTCACATGAGGAAACTAGGACACTATGAAAACCTGTATATTGTACAACATATTTGGACATATAGATATTTAATATCAATTAAAATCATACTGAGGGATCCAAATAACATAACTAAACAATTAAAAAATAAGAAAATCCTTTTTAAAACTTTGTGTGAAATGTAATTTAGAAAGAATGCAATTTCTGGTGAGGAATAAATTAGTACACCCCCACGTGTCATCCTACTTAAACTGGTTAAACATCACGTCAGGTGCACACGATCAGTAGATTGCTACCCAGCATTTTAAAGGAGCCCTATTTAAACCTCAGATTGAGTTTGGTGTGCTCCTGACTGTCGAAGTGAGCGCCATGGTGAAAAGAGCTGTGTGATGCCCTCAGAAAGACTGGTAAGGGGTTTAAAACAACTCAAAAGAAGTTGACATCAGCCCTTCCACCATCCGGAAAATTGTTTATAAGTGGTGGACATTCAAAACAACTGCCACCATGCCCAGGTCTGGCTGTCCAAGCATATTCTTACATATTCATAGTGCAAGATGCTCAAAGAAGTCATCAAAAATCCTAAAATCACAGGAACTCCAGCAGGCTCTGGCTCGATGTGAAAGTGCACAACTCTACTATCAGGAAGAGACTACACCAGTTTGACTTTCACAGGAGCTGTGGAAGGAGAAAACCGTTGCTCTCTGAGAAAATGGTAAATGGCCTGTATTTATATAGTGCTTTACTAGTCCCTAAGGACCCCAAAGCGCTTTACACATCCAGTCATCCACCCATTCACACACACATCCACACATTCACACACAC
>NW_005192375.1:0-1536 GCF_000239375.1 Pundamilia nyererei | reverse complement strand
AGAGCAAACCCTGTCAACACAATCTTCCATTCGGAGGAGAGGATAGGAGTCAGGTTTGGTCACACTGTTTAGTTTCCAAAAATCATACAAAACGTGGGGATTTGTCTACTTTTGGCACCAGAAGACATGGGGAACTCCATGCAGTGGAACTTGCGGCAGTTAGACCATTTTGCAGCAAGTAGGAAACTTCTTGCTCATGAGTTGAATCCAACCCCTGCATGTCTTTATCCCTCTGGTTTCTTGTCACTCGTCATTGCATCTCACATGTTTTTGTTGTCCTTTTGTTTTTTTACTTTTAACTTTTTTCCCCAACAAATACAAGACTGGTTCACATCCAAAACAGTAACACTGCACAGCACTAGAATATTTGATTGATTGATACACCTAGTAAGAATAGGTAGAGAGTTAGCAGGGTCAGTCAGTGTCAGAAGGATACCGTCTGCATAGAGCAGAATATTTTGTTGTCTAATTTTAACTCCAGGAACACTTGGATTTTGTCTAATGGCCAAAGGCTCGATGGCCAAAGCAAATCATAGTGGTGACAATGGGCTACCTTGTGCTGTACCTCTGCTCAATGAAAATGGGGGAGATAACAAGCCGTTAGTTAACACAGATGCTGTTGGTGATTTGTATATAATTTTGATCCACCCCAGAAAGTTTTTCCAAACCCAAATCTTCTCATGATTTCAAACATATATTCCCATTCAATTCTATCGAATGCCTTTTCGGCATCCATAGAGACAACAACCCCGGAGATCTGATGAAAATTTAAAAAATGAATAATATTAAATAGGCGTCGAGTATTGTTTTAAGAATTCCTCCCCTTACTAAAGCCTGTCTGGTCAGCATGCATGATAGAGCACATTACTTTTTCTGGCCTAAGAGCCAGTATCTTTGAAAGTATCTTATTATCAACACCAAGAAGGCTTTCACATGATCCAATTACACAAAGATGTCGTGCTGAGCTCACTTAATGCTTCAGCTGATTTAGTTACATAGTATTGTTTCTCCAGCTTTTTTAAATCATTCTCTAACTGCCTTGTTAATCGTTGACTTCTTTTATGACTTGTGTATGAATTAATCATCCCTCTCATGTAAGCCTCATAGCTATCCCATAAAGTTCTCATGTCTTTATCATTTATTTCTAAGAATACTGTTGTTTGCTCTGTTATGAAATGTATAAAGTTCTCATCCAAAAGAGACAGTGTGCTCATCTTCCAAGACCTGAAGCTGTCACGGTCCTGGGTCTCCTGACCCAGCGTTTTTAGTTCTTTGTGATTTTTGTATTATTGTCCTTGTGTGAGTTATTCTATGGTTTCTAGTTTTGATCCCAGGCCCTTCATGTCTCTCTGTGCCCCCTCTGTTCTGTGTAATTGTGTCTTTGCATGTTCGAGTTTCTTGTTTTCTGTCACTCTGCATTGTGCGTTATGTTCTCATGGTTGGTCTTTTGTTACCCCCTCTAGTCTAGTCTCTTGTGTTCCCAGCTGAGTATTTCCCTCTGTGTCTCTTGGTTCTTAGACCTCTGCCTTATGGTTT
>NW_005192374.1:0-1538 GCF_000239375.1 Pundamilia nyererei | reverse complement strand
ATTAACCATGTTTGCTGTTCATATGTCTTGTAATTGGGATGAAGTAAACATCTGTTGAGTAATTTAACATAAAATTGTTTGATAGTGTTAATTTGGAAAGCCAACGCTTTAGCGGGTCCACCAGACCCATGAACACTGGCTGAGTAACAAAAATACGAACACCACACAAGGGTTAAGGAATGACTATGAAATTAAAAAAGGCTCATATGTTGCAGTACTTTGAAACAGAACAGAAGTGGTACATTCAATATTCACAGTGCAAATTGTGGTTGATTTTAAAACACATCACCTAGCAAAGAGGTAGATTTTTATTTTTTTTTGAGGATTTGGAAGGTATGTTTCTGTGCATCACATATCTCTGTCTTCAAAAATGTTGTATTTGTGTTTTGCCCTATAGTAGAAGAAAATGACAATACATATGTTGCAAATAATCAGGGATACATCATATTTCAATTTTAAAAGGAGTGTTTTCAAATTCAGTTCATGTGCATCAAGTTATGTTAATGTCTCCTGTCAGGGACAACTTGAACTCTTCTGAATTTAATGATGAGCAATTTTTTGTGTACTTGAAATTATATTTTTGAGCCTATATAGTTTTAGAATTTCGGACTTTGCTTAATATTGTGTGAACGCAATATTAGTGTGGGCCTTGAGCCAGCTGTGTACCTCTAATACTTGATTAGGGCCAGCATAGAGAAACAGGCAGCTACACATCACTCATTCACAACTATGGCCAGTTTATACAGACAGTTTATACACATACACACAGTTTATACAGTGCTAGTTACTTTTAATGTACGAAAAAAAAACTTGGAAAGAACCCATGCACATAGAAACCTCACATTGAAAGGCCCCAGCTGAGGCTCAAACCATCACCTGGTGACAGTGTCAGTGACGACTTTGGTCAAATGTAGGAGTTGCTTTTTAAAATTGTAACTGCAGTATATATTTATTGTTTGAAATATATTTATTGTTGTTCAAACAGGTATGCATAAAAGCACTTTTTTCTGTGTTACACTTTGTTGTTGTACTTTGTTCTGTCAGCTGTTCTTAAAATTGTAACTGTAAAAATACACTGCCTGTTTTATTGTCTGCTCTGAGAATGTCAGTACATTTTTGTTTCTTTGTCTTCCAGCTTGTAAATAATTATGTATGTTAATCAAAAAGTTTATAGTGATTAGAAGATTTTTGATCAATTCTATAGCCAGGATTGATCAGGTGACCCTAGGCCGTCCCTTTGTTGTGCTGCAAAAGGCCTTAGCAACTGGGGGCCTTCTCATGATGCACTGAATGTTATTCTTCACTCACCTCTCCTACTTTGTATTTTGTAGTGTCTCTCTCCCCTCAACACTAACTGGTCGCGACAAATGGCTGCCCCTCCCTGAGCCTGGGGGTTTCTTCCCGTTAAAAAGGAGTTTTTCCTTACCACTGGTGCTGAGTGCTTGCTCACAGGGGCTCGCCTGATTCTTGGGGCTTCTCTGTCTTAATGTATAGTATACAGTATTAATAATAATAATAATAATAATAATAATAATAAT
>NW_005192373.1:0-1538 GCF_000239375.1 Pundamilia nyererei | reverse complement strand
CAAATTTCTGCATATGGGAACCGCGTCCTCGCAGCCCTCACTGCCGCCTGCACATTCTTGACGGTCGTTTCCTTAGGCTTGTTGGCCCTGCTATTAATCCCAAAGGACAAGACCACCTTCTCTACCACCAGACCCTGTGGCGGTACCGTTTTCCTCAACAAGGCTTCTGCGTGGCGGAAGTCCGCCCCTGGAAAGCTCTCCACCTGCAAGTTCGTGTTGGAGAAGTCAGGGAATTTGGTGAGGTTCGAATCGCCCAAGAAAATCCATTTGCGATTCGCCACCCAGCTCCAATCTATCATCTTTCTTGTGGTGTTCTGATGTCGATTCACCCGGAAACGAGGACCCCTGGAACTCTCGACCTCATCAAACAAATCCCCTGAAAGATCAATCAACGGCTCCTCATCCTCAGAGCCTTCGTGATGGACCTGGGCTTGAACCTGTACATCCCGTGCTGAAGGCTGGGAAGATTGTCCCTGCTCCTCTGCTGCTCGGGCCACTCCCTCGGCCTCCACTGCCGCTCTAGCCCTGGCCTCATCTCGTGCCTCCTCCGCTCGCATCTCATCAAACATGGCCTCCAACTCCAACTCGGAGGCTGTACGTTCTGGAGGAAACAAGGGTTCAAAGTCTGACAGGCGGTCCTCCTCCACTCCTTCCAGAAAAGGATCTTCTTCAGGAAGAACCTCTTCTTCAGGAAGAACCACCCCTTTGGGTCTCCTTGTCCCTCTTTGGGCTTCCCTCCTGTCTAGGGGGGATGGCATCCATTCCGCCACATTGGGGCTTGACCATCCAGTCCCCGCATCAGGGACCCGGTCTGTCATGGTGGCCACCGAGGTCTTTGGCGCCACCCGCTGACGAGGTTGCACCGTGCGTGTAGACCCACTTGAAGAACCCACGGCATGCTGTTCACGTACCTGGACTGGTTCACCCTCGAGCTTGGTTGAAATGAGAGCCTCAGCATGGTCAATGATGCTCCGCGTGATCCGTCGTAGGTTCCGCTTGGCCCAGCGGGAGGCCACCTCAAAGGCCTTTCTCCATTCACGAGTATCCATGCTGGAGAGCTCTTGCAGAAACCTCTCCAAGCTTCCTTCATAATGTTCCATCAAAATCTGGAGGGTCATCTGACCCCAATTTCTTGCATTCCCCACGATCATATCTGTGGTATCCTGCCTCGGGTATGCCGGCTTAATCATCCCAGCTAGGATATCCACCATCTTAACAATCATCCTGGGCTCTGGCCTGCCTGGCTTCGGAGCCACGTTCTGGAGATGGTGCACCATCTTTATGATGCCATGCAGCTTGCGAATCAGTCTTCCAAAATCGGGACTTGCCGCTTCTCTTAACACATCATCATCTCTGGTCCTGGAAGAGCTCCCTCTTCGGGCTGGCTGGAAACGTCCCTGCCGGACCACAGCTGCATAAGAGCGGAATGGGACTTGGGGACCAAAGTACCGGGGGACCCGGGGGGGAGGCACTGGCGGGTTAGGATGGGGAAGATAATCCCTTCTCCGAAAGGAAAAGGAGCGTGCACGGTCCATCCC
>NW_005192372.1:0-1538 GCF_000239375.1 Pundamilia nyererei | reverse complement strand
CATACAGTGGCTTAAACGGAGGAAGACAAATCTTATAATCTACAGACATCAGCCAGGTCAAATCGTTTAAAACTTTATTTGAGATGATACGTTTTTGTAGACGATTGTTGCTTTTCACTGTTACAAAGCAATGGCAGCACCTTTAATTTTATACATTAGTATTTGTTGCCTGTTATTTTGTATAATTTAGTTAGTTAATTTTGGTAATGAGCACGTTTCCAGTTTAACTAATTGTAGACACACGTACAATGCTGAGCTGTAAAATGAGGATAAGTAGGGGATAAGTACATCATAAAGAAATAGCATACAAGCAAAAGCCAAAGCAAAACTCCTAATTAAAGCTGCAATAACTGATTTAATTATAACTTCATAGCAAAACTAATGTATGAGCATTAGCTCCGTCTTGGTCTCAACCAAATTCGGAGGAAAATTTCTGCTTGCTACAACTGAAACTTTGCCTTTTTGTTATGCAGTTGTCTGGGTGATGAATACAGAGAGTAAACCAAAGAGGTTACAACGATTGGCTGGAAGACCAAAGCACTAAACTCATGAGTTAATACTCTATTTGGCCTTTTTAGGCACCCGTTTCATCTTAATCATTTCCAGATGAATAACTTTAACTACTCTGCACATTAAAATCTTCATTTTATGCACTGTAGTTTATAAAAATCTAAAATGTTAGAAGACGATCATGTGGTTTGTATATGGGATATAAACACCTAGGATATGGTAAAGCAGTGCTACAGTACGTATATAAGTACTCAAGTGAACATACCTCAAATTTGTCCCAAAAAGATAAAGTACGGAGCAAAGAAATTTATCTTTTTAAATGAGAAATTTAAAGATAATAGTGACAGACTGGTCGGTTGGCACAGCTCAGACCAAGTGAGAGTCTTCTACCTTTGCTTCTGCTGATTTTCATGTTTTACCTCGAAGGATTACACGCTCCTGTATGGGTTCGGCAGATTTCACAACTCCCCCAGTTTATGAAACATCTTCAGAGGCAATAAAATAAAGTAAAAACATAAAGTGCTGTCAAAATCCTATTTTTCTGCCAACATCAACACTCTACCTAACACAGATTTCACACCGTTTTATCAATGGTGAAATCCACTTTGATCCTCACAATAAAACCTCTCTAGCATTTCCTGACCACGGTCCGATTACATCACTCAAAGAAAAGATGATTTTCTTTTGAAAAAGATAAAAAAAATATTTTGTTTATTAATATCTCAGTGAGGACGGGGAGGGTTAGGCCTCGTTTTAGGGCCTTTATCTGGCTTATTCACAAAGTGGAGCAAACAAACATGAAGAGCCTTAATAAACGTGAAGCTTTACCAGCTTGAAACAGCTGGGTGATGAACAGACGTGATGATACTTTCATGTAGGAGACTATGGTTCTACTCCTGTTTGTGCTCATCATTAATTTTTTATTTTTTTATTTGGTTTTCAATTATTTTTAAGATGTGCTGCAACAAAAAACATTTTCAATCTCAATTGCTAATTTGCTTTTTATAACAAATTCATGAAGAATGTGT
>NW_005192371.1:0-1539 GCF_000239375.1 Pundamilia nyererei | reverse complement strand
AATGTGATGTTGTTGTCCCTGGCTCTCTTTCTCTGTCTCTCCCTCCCGCTCTGTTCCTGTGCTACTGCGAGTGTAACTACCGCCCCTCCCCCCACTGCTGCTGAGCGTAAGCACAAGGCTCGCGTGCGGAGTGAAGCGGAAAAAAGTGCGAGAGAGAGGGTGAGAGAAAGGAAAAAAACAAACAAACCCCACGGCTCCCAATAAGGAGTTGGCTCGCGTCGTTCACTTCAAAGAGTCGGCTCTGAGAGCCGTTTCGTTCGCGTCCGACACATCACTATTTGGTATGAAGATGCACAGTAAAGAAGGTCAGACATCAACTAGGGAGAAAGTAGAAGGACAAACAAAGCCGTATTGTCATTCTCTATGTAGCAGGTTTATCAGAGAAACTCAGGAGAGTCTTCTCCAAGCACAACATCCCAGTGTACTTCAGACCAAACAACACACTCAGACACCAACTGAGTGGAGGATGATTTTGGAGTGGGATCAGGGTGTAGCCACACAAATATACTACGTCAACCTCCTAAAAGCTTGGTGAAGGAAAGACACGAGTTAGGGCCCAAGGTGCCAAATTTAACTATTCCTGCCTCACTCTATTGCAATAGGGTTGGTAGATGCAGATGTGTCCTTCCCCTGCCTGGACACTCCACACTCAAAGAGCACCATTTTGAAATGTGTTACCTATAGTTTAGCTGCATTTAGTGTACTTCCTGGGTAAAGTCCACTCCGGAGTACCAAAATTGACTGATGTCGCATTCTTATGGAAAACCTGAGTTTTGCTGGAGCATTTATGTGCTTTGATATTCCTGCTTGACTTAATCTCTCTTATCTCGGTTTACTTCATATTGGCAGATGTTCCTTTCATTTAATTGGTTGTGGCAACTACTGTCTCTGTGTATTTTAATGGCCTTTTAAAATTAAATAATACACAGACTCAGGCCAGCTGATAGAAATGTGAAGTTATTGAGTTTCCCAAATGAATACATTGACATGAACAGCCAGTGAGTGGAGCTATTTTCACTTCACCTGGCTCCCGGGGTATGCCATGAATCAAAGTGTTGTGAACATACTGCCTACGGCTCAACTGATTCAGTAACTGTCCCTGCTCATTTCATTGGAAGAGACGGACAAACAATGAAGGCTGTACAGCTCAAGTTCATGACACCATCACAAGGTCGGAGGCTGCACGTGTCAAAACCCTAACGAAGAAGGACAGCCTGTGTGGCTGTGCAAACATGTATGCTGCCACTCTAGCTGACTTTGCACTTTAATAAAGTAGATGCAAAAGTTAATCAGTAAAAGAATGTAACAACCTTTATTACTGCTTTATTTGCCTTCACTTTTACCTCCAGTTACAACTTTATTGTGCCTACTGTCAGTCAGCTCATCGGAAAATCAAGGTAGTGAACATCAGATTAGGGCTGTGCGATATGACCAAAATCTCATATCCCGACACAAGACATCTATCATCCGATAACGATATAAATCACAAAAAATTAACATTTTCTGTAAATTCTGTGAATCTCGGGCAGCTCGACTTGC
>NW_005192370.1:0-1539 GCF_000239375.1 Pundamilia nyererei | reverse complement strand
CGTTATTTTGTTATCGTTTTTATCATTAACTCGGTTTTCCTTGATCTTTTCAAGTGTGTTATGAAAAAAATCTTCTTTTTTTCGGTACCGGTTTTATTTTGTTGTATTTATCCGCGACACCTTAAAGGCCGGTCCATGAAAATATTGTCGAGCATAAACCGGTCTGTGGTGCAAAAAAGGTTGGAGACCGCTGGTGTAGAACCACCGTCCTTTGTCTCTACAAGTTGGGTCAGGGACAAAGTCTTGGCTGGATTTAGAGAAGGGTTGGTAATTAAAATGGCTGGAAATGAGAAGGATCATGTTTCCCTATGTGGACTCTTTCCCTTTAAAATAAGGATCCATAACTTTTACTTTTAAAAGAAACTCTTTCTTCTATAACCACCACCAAGGCAGCAAAGTAGTGGCATGCACTTTCCAGTCATTGGGTGGCCTAGCCAGTCTGCAGACCTCAGTCCTATAGAAAATACATGGAGGAAGCTGAAAGTTTGAGGTACAAAGCAGCAACAAGACACTGAAAGGATTCAGAGTTCCAGTAAAGAAGAGTGGACCAAAATCCCTCCTAAGGTGTGTGCATACCCGGTGACCAGCTACAACAACCCTCTTACCACCGTGCTTTCTCCACCAAAAGCCATGTTTTGGTTGGGGATCAAATACTTATTTTGCTCAGTGACATGTAAGTCAATTAATAATTTTCATGTAATGTTGTTGGAATGTTCATTTCTTTGTAAGTGAGCAAACTTAAACCCTAGCAGTGGATCAAACAATTATTTCCTCCACTTTGAACTGAACAGTGTGGAACGTTAAAGGATCACAGGGATTTTTCTTTGTTCAGTTCAAATTATTGATTTATGTCGTCTGGCTTGGATTGTGCTCGTTGCCACTTTGGTTTGGATCTGAAGAAAGCTCTGTGCGAGTATCTACAGGCCAGTTTAAAAATGTTGCAATATTTTGTGTTGTTTTTTTCAATCTAGTTGTTTGAAAAGAAATTGCCTTCTGCTGCATCAACAGAATGAAGAGCTAGTTTACACAGCATAAGCTCAGTTAAGTCTCCTTTTATATATTTTTCATATACTAACAAATAAATAACTATGAGCATCTGTATAACAACAAAAACACCTTCCATTAACCCCTTAGCAGTCGGACGTACCGCCCACGGGACATTGGATGGTTTAGGGGACTAATTGGACTGCTAAGGGGTTAATTAACAATTACTAATCTCTATACAACTAAATAAACAAGAGATATTTGAACTCATTGCACTCATCCTACAATTAAATAAATTAAACAACCATCAATTAAAGTCAGTTCGCTAATTCTCTGTAAAGTTATGCTATGAAAGATCAACTGTGACCTACCATCCAACCATGCAAGTGGAAATATTAGTCAAATTAATCTTTGCAAATAACCCTATTCACAAAGATCTCCATGCTTGTGTTGAATCTTGAACAGCTTAATCTGGATTTAAGGAGGGTTTTAACAAACATACCAATGAAGTGACTTTTAATAAGCTTGCGATCCTCTGTTCCAAAGGCGTGTAGT
>NW_005192369.1:0-1539 GCF_000239375.1 Pundamilia nyererei | reverse complement strand
AAATATGCAGTGGCCTTGCCCACCCGAGACCAAAAGGCAACCACTGTGGCCAAAAACCTTTGGGAAAACTTTTTAGTTCACTATGGGTTCCCCGAACGCCTCCATAGTGACCAGGGGAGGGATTTTGAGTCACATGTGATTAGGGAATTGTGCTCAACCACAGGCATTAAAAAAGTAAGGACCAGTCCTTATCACCCAAGAGGTAACCCCGTTGAGCGATTCAATCGCACCCTGCTTGGTATGCTGGGCACCCTGAAGGATGAGCAAAAGATTCATTGGCGTGATTTTGTCAAGCCTCTTACCCACGCCTACAACTGTTCAAAGAGTGAGGTTACTGGTTTTAGCCCTTACGAGCTAATGTTTGGTCGAAAACCCAAGTTACCAGTCGACCTTGCCTTTGGGTTGCCAGTTACAGGGGACTCACCAACATCCCATTCCCAGTATGTGCGCAATCTGAAAGCTAGGCTTGAGGAAAGTTATCAGATTGCACTCGAAAACTCCAAGAGAGTTGCTGAGCGAAACAAGAACAGGTTTGATAAAAAAGTCAGAGAGTCCACACTTCAAGCTGGGGACAGAGTCTTAGTCAAGAACGTTCGCTTGCGCAGTAAACACAAACTTGGTGATAAATGGGAACACATGGTGTACCGTGTTGTTAAGAAACTGGAAAATGTTCCTGTGTATGTGGTCCAACCAGAGAAGGGTAGTGGTCCGAGCAGGACTCTTCATCGAGACCTTTTACTTGCATGTGGTGATCTCTCAGACATTGAGGGTGAGGTTGAGACAAAGCCCAAACCTCCACGTCGACCTAAGACTCGGCAGAGCCCCTCTGGACCTAAAGATACAGAAATGTCAGAGTCTGAGGAGGAGTATGAATGCATTTCAGGTCACCCCTCAATCCAAACCGAGACGTTTATCAGGATTTGTGACCAAACTCAAAACCATTCCCATGTGCAAAATGAGACAACAAGCTCCGAAATTCAAAATGATCCATGTACGCTCAAAAGTGACAACTCTTTGCTTCAACCAATAGAGACAATCTCGGACGAGAATGACCATGGACAGGGAAATCAAACTGAACCTGAACTGCTGAATGAGGAATCTCACTCCAACATCATGGGAGAGAATCATAATGTCCAAGTTCCAGGAGAACCAGATGTTGAGATAGAAAACACAGAGCATAGTGAAAATATCACTGACCAACATGCTGAACAAACACCTGAAATAACTCCTGAAACACCTCAAGTGAGAAAATCTGAGAGATTAAAGCGACCCCCAGGACGGTTTCATTACCCCCAGTTGGGTCAACCCCTTATATCCTTTGCACAACGATTTCTGGATAACTTTAACCAAGCTCTTGAGTCGTTTAGTAGCTATGAAAACACTCAAATCTATGATGTTTAGATACATTTTACGTACATGAAGGGACTCATGTTTATTCAAAGGGGGAGGGTGTAACCCCTATAGACATGGTTACTAGTATTTTCTTGTTTTTACCTGGTATTATTATTTCCGACACCCCTTGAACACACTTTGATTTTC
>NW_005192368.1:0-1540 GCF_000239375.1 Pundamilia nyererei | reverse complement strand
AATATATCATTAAATAATTAATTAAATGTGTCAATAATTAATTAATTACATGTGACATAACTATTTATTTAATTAATTAATTCCAATTTTAATTAATTATTGCCACATTTAATTAATTATTTAATGGTGTATTTAATTAATTCATTATGGCAGTCGTGGCGCTCCATACGAGGGCCGTCGTGCTTACTTTTCGCGTATAGAAGTTCGAAAAAACATCGGTGTAAATTATAAGTCTGTATCATAATGTCTGGTGTTTTCATGTTTGTTGTTTTGTTTTTATTTTGTTTTATTTTGCAAGTTGGTAATTTTTGCTGCTTCAGCCAGCCAGAGAATCCCCCGCTGCCCCGCCCTCTCCTCCCTTTGCTGCAAGCAGCAGGCGCACCTCGCAAACGGAGGGCGCCCTTACTCCCAGCTAATGGGCGATAGAAAACCGATCGGTGCCTATGCCATCCCCAATATGCGCTGGCATGATGTCGGGGCAGCATGAGTATGAGCAATTGTTTTTTTCCGATGCCCGTGATGCCGCCCCCACCACGATGCCGCCCCGAGCAACCGCCCGTGTCGCCCGTATCTAAAACTGCTACTGCATACACAGGCTGTATCCAAATTCAGGGCCCACAGCCAACACATTAGGCAAGAGTTGGGAATGTCCACTAATGTTCATAGACTCATCAAGTTGCACTGCCAACTTCCCTCTGATACATATCTTCTCCAAAACCACACTTTCAATGTCTGCAGACATGTCATCGATACGTCTGGCAATTGTGTTATCTGAGAGCGGGAATGGCTATTTCTTTAACCATATCAGGGCCGAACATCTCATTCACAATGGCTTTGCAAGCAGGTCAGAATCATAAAAGGTTTTATTGCCAAATGTTGAGAAGATTTACAACATTAGGAAATTGCCTCGGTACTTAGTGCGAAACGTACTGTAAAAGCAAACACTTAAATAAACATAAAAATTTTAATTATAAGTGCCAAGATGCAGGTGATTGTAAATGCAGGTGATGATCAGTGCAAAAATTTAACAGATGCAGAGAACACAGTATAGAGTCATGTGTTTGTGGTGGGAACAGTCTTATGGTTATTGCTCATGAGTCCAAATGCAAAGGGGAAGAAAATGTTCTTATGGCGAGAGGTTCTGCATCTCCTGCATGAGCAGGTCAAACAGACTGTGTCTAGGGTGAAAAGGGTCAGCTGTGATCCGAGCTGCACACCCTAGTGTCCTGGATGTGTACAAAGCAAATTAAATCTTTTTAAAATGACAGATCTTTCTAATGAGATTCCTTCCAAGAAATTCTGAACACGACAGTGTCTATAGGTGTGTGTGTGTGTGTGATACTGCAGATAAGTGCTTGCCAGTGAAGAGTATGAAGGTGTGTGTGTGTCAGTCCAGTCACTGAATGTTCAGGAGTCTGATGGCTTGGGTGAAGAACAGAGATGGGCAGTAACGTGTAACGCGTTACTGTAATCCGATTACTTTTTTCGAGTAACGAGTAAAGTAAGGGATTACTATTGCAAAAACGGTAATTAGATTACC
>NW_005192367.1:0-1540 GCF_000239375.1 Pundamilia nyererei | reverse complement strand
TTTCCATGATGTGTCAACAGACTAAACTTTGATTGTAAGAGGAAGAGGAACAGCAGGATAAGTTGTGATCAGTGATACTGACTGACAGTTTCTTGGTGCTGTAGTGCTTTCTTTGCTTTGCTGTTTTTTAATACATTGAACAATACATTACTAAATATTTCAAATTAAATGTTAAGATTTAAGAGTATAATTACAAACAACTCATGAAATTGAAATCATAACTTTGTTTTGAAAGATAAAGTATTTATTGTCATATATATTATATATTTATAGTTTATATATTTTATTCTGACTTGTAGGTAATGACTGTAGTGATGATTAAGAACACATATCAGGCCCTGAGTATGCTGGACTAGGTATAGATTACATTATATTAAAAATTAAATAAACATCCATCCATTTTCTGCTGCTTGTCCTTATTACATAAACATTACATATTAAATTTAAAAATATTTCATTTCAGGTGGACCATTGATGGGGAGAATAGAGCTTCAATCTTGTTATTGAAGAAAGACAACAAGAGGAAAATATCTAAGGAAAAAAAAAGAAATTAAAAAGAAAATTATTCTCCGGTGCAGTTTATGAAAATGGTTGCATTATCAATCAGCCTCATGTTTTTTCATATAATAGAGAAAAATAAATATTATAACAATGCTAACATGTTAAATTATGGTGGTCTATATGGCCCCAAATCTAATGTGTAAACGTGTATAAGTAATGCTACTGTATGAATATGTATTTGCAAGAGGAACTATGAGTTAGAACTATTGTATCCACATGAGTTGTGCCCACTAATATTGCTTTGTTTTATTAACAGACCATAAATGTCTGGGAACTATGGAGACCAGTTTCTGGACTTTTGGGAGAAGGATGTTGTCCCATTTTTATTTACTACAATATTATAGTGTCAAAACTGCTCAATAATTTTGTTTGTTATAGTTTTCTTTTTATCTTGTATGAAATATTTTCCGTTGGTGAAAAGAGGCATGCCGTTTTCATAGATGTAATATATAGTTTTAGCATTGATTTACTGAGAAAAAGCATCTAAATGGGAGCATATGTTGCCCTAAAACCAACATATCCCTTTCAGTGTTGATGGTACTTTTCCAGATTTGCAAGCTGTCAAATCCATGCAACACTATACCGGTAAAGATGCAATTTTTAGAGCTGGAAGGGGTTCTCAGCCAATGCACTGGTTTCCATGACAGAAATGTGCCTGTTGTTAATCCAGTGCCACAGAAACTCCCTAAGATCATGGGTATGCAGTATGTCTTTATGAGATTTACTAATCATTACATTTAGTTTTTATTTGCATTTTACACATCATGCCAATATTTTCAGAGTTATGGTTGTATCACAGTATTACTCAGTGTGTTTGTTTTGTATGACCTTGAATCATATTTGACTTGTCGGTGAAGGTTAATGATTGTAACTGTATCTGTTGGGTAGATAGCTTGGACTAGGAGGACTGTAAGGTGCTAGTTCAGATTTGCCGCTACCACTCCCCGGAGCGTCGGCCAGAACACACCGCTCAAGGCCC
>NW_005192366.1:0-1541 GCF_000239375.1 Pundamilia nyererei | reverse complement strand
AGTAATCCCATTACTTTACTGATTACTTATTTTCAAAAGTAATTAATTACTTAGTTACTTTTTAAAAACACGATTTACACCCTGAATAGGTGATAAAGTGATAGATCTTTCAGCCCAATTCTACTTTTTCTGCATAATCCATCATACAAAATGTAATCAAATTAAAAAGTTTCTTTTTTTTTTTTAAACTTGTTTTCTTAGTTTTAATCGTTTAACTTTATGCATCAAGCAAAAATTTAATTATATGCAACATTCTCTGCACGCTCATACTCTCTGCCGCACTCGACATATGATCCATTGTTGATCTGCACACAGCTGTTGTCACGAACGTCGCACTCGCTTACGTCACTGTCATGAGACACTCTCGCAAAAAACCGACGGTTTTAGTAACGCAATAACGCAGCGTTCCTACGGAAAAGTAACGGTAATGTAATTACCGATTTTGTAATAGTAATCCCTTACTTTAGTCGTTACTTGAAAAAAGTAATCAGATTACAGTAACGCGTTGCCCATCTCTGCTCTAAACAGAGCGTCCAGGCTAAATCCCCGCCCCTCACTCACCCCGCCTCCAATGTTATTTTCTTAAGGATGTTGAATTGTACATAAAATCAATATCAGACTCCACCAGCAAAAAGTCTCTCAAAACACAACATATATGTGAATTTTTTGTGAATCGTTTTTTTTTTACCCCTGGTTATTTGTATTCATGTTCTATTCTCTTGTATACTTCATCTGTGTGTGTGTTGTAAACTCATTGTTTGTTTAACAAAGTTCTTGTTTTAAAAAAAAATGTATCCTGTATCGCAATATTTTGGAATAAAAGGTTTATAGGATGTACTTAAAATAGATAAGAACAATCGACTTTGCCAGCAAAATCTAAATTGTGTTTTTGTTACTATTGATGCTGCTGAGAAATAAACATGGTTCCAATTAAATGTTTGTTGACCCTCTGGGTTTGTTCAAAAATCCCTTCAGCTTGTTCGTGGACAAAAGTGTCAGATTAGGTCTATTTTTTTATTAGTTTTATGGGTTTTTTGATACTTTTTCTGCATAAAGTTCTTTTTTCACAAATATAAAATAGTCATTACGTTTTACATTTTTAACCCTTAAAACAACATTTTTTTGGTACAATATGCTTGTTGGAAGAAAACCTCAAAACTCAACATTTCATATATTAGCATAGCAGTGTTACTTGTGTTATTAATAGTAGAGTCTGGGACATGTAATTGATTACCATCAACATTGATTATTATGAGAGCAAAAAAGATAAAACTCCCTCTCAGCTTGTTCATGACCACAAATGGCCACCTTTTGTTTACGTTCACAAAATGCTACAAGATTAATATTTATTAAAACATTTTTCTACTTTGACCGAGTTGACTCTTTACATTAGCACCAGTCCTTGCCATCAAAACTTTATCTAAATCCATTTTTTACCCTTTAAATGCCAGTTAGATTATATATTACCAGTAACTTTTCAGATAAAAAGGTAATAAAGTTCAAATTCTTTCACCATATCATTGATGAAACTAACTTCTTTT
>NW_005192365.1:0-1542 GCF_000239375.1 Pundamilia nyererei | reverse complement strand
ACGCCTCATTCTCTGTATTTTTAATGGATGATGTCTAAGTTCATAAGAATGTATCACTTTGGTTGAAGACGTAATGGCACACTTTCTTGTATAACTGATGAGCACAACGTTCTTTTTTCTATTAAATTACCTAAAAATACTTCATGTACCTTTAAAAGAAGATAACATAAGGTCTGAGAAAGTGGACATCTTTTATTGTTTGTGATCAGTTCACTTTCTTTGCATGTATGAACACAAATGTCATACTGCGACCATAATGACCTTTAACTGACAAGCATTTTATATTGCAATTAAGCCAAATAAAGTATTACAGTTGGTATCCATGCTAAAGGTCTGGGTGTTAAAAATGATGGTGAGGGTAACATGGAGCCTCATGGCAGCATTTCAAATGTTGAAACAAACACTTCCATTAAACTCTCAGATCGATTGAGCAATGTCTCAGAGTGCAGCAAATCTGTCTCCTCCTCTTCTCGTATTCAACCACAAACAGAAATGAATGCACTCATGATCCATGCTGCTTCCTTAGAAGAAGCCATGCTCTATATAGCAGAATGACTAAGAAGCAGAAAAGAACAGTTTTGCAATAAAATAGAAATATCTGCAGCAAACAGCAGCGGTGCTGAATGCTGAGATCATGGCAACGTTTCAGAGGCCCACTCAGATGTAATGGTGTCATATTTCTAAACAGGATCAGCGCGAATGCTGCAAGATAGTGACCGGAAAAGGAGTCGTGTCATCAGAAACATTTACTGTCTGCCAGCATCCAGTTAGAAAAACACTTTAGAACACTTTACTCTTTACTCCGTCGAATTCCTCTAGAATTAAATGAAATTGTTACATTGTGACAGTTACACAGTAGTGTAAGGAATTTAAAGTATTGTGTAACTTCAGGTAATATAGAGGAAAAGAGACACAAATTAAATTATTAGCAATTTTAAGTAATGCAAAAATAATTTTAAGCAGTAAGTAATTTACAGGTGTTTTAGTGGAAAAAGATATACAATGTATATAAGACCCCCCTCTGCCTCCCTGTGGGTTGGTATGTCTGTGTTCTTTCTCAAGATTGGCTCTTCTACAAGAGGCCTGGGAATCTGGGGGCAGTGCTTAGCTTAGCTGTCCCAAGGACTTTACTCTTCTGAACAGAGATCTCTGATGTTGTGCCTGGAATCTACTGAAGCCGTTCTTCCAATTTGGGGGTTACAACTCCTAATGCTCCTGTTACCACTGAGAGCACTTTGGTATTTCTCTTTTTTCTCACTCTCCTTCCTGATCTTGCTGTCTGCCAGGATGTGGCAAACCCAGCGGTTATTCAAAAGAAAACAATCGCATTTTTTGTTCCTTGTCAACCACCACATTGTCTGGTTGGTTTCCATTGGATCTTGGGGACTTCAAGTGGGGCAAAGGTCTTCCTGTACACTATCCCAGGCACTTGGTTGTGCTTCTCAGTGTACACAGCTTTCATCTTACATCCTGCTACTTTGTACTGAATAGTCACTGGGGTACCTTTGGCCAGCCTGCAACTTGGGTCCTGTCAGGTGTAGT
>NW_005192364.1:0-1542 GCF_000239375.1 Pundamilia nyererei | reverse complement strand
TCCTTCTTATGTATCTTGATGTGATCAAGGCTTGAAAAGAACGTTTTTAAACCGAGAGGACGGTGCTCTCTTGCGCCCCACAAAGGTCTCAGAGATAATCTTTTGAAAAAAGGTTTTTTGAGAAAGTTTCTCGATTGAGGGAATAGTTTAGTGAATTAATGCTGTTTTTTTCTTTTACTTTTATCCTTTTTTTTATATATATAAAATATTCTAGCTCAGATTTCACTTACGAATCAAGCATTAAAAAGAAAAACAAAAAAAAGCAATTTCAGCCGGGTAATGACCTGTGAATTATCGAATGTTACTACTTCCTCTTTTATCCCAGGAGTTTACCTACAGGTCTCGCACCAAACATAGCCTCCTCTACATCTCTTCCCATCTCAATCTGTCGCTCTCTCTCTTATCTTTCACGCTGTCTGCCTGACCTTTCATGTTTCTGTCCACATTTCTTCCTGTCAATTCTACAGATTTGTGGTGCTACCGACCGTCCAGTAACCCTGATTCAGCTGGCTGATGTGGGTACTGTAAACAAACCCACAGCTCGTTGATAGACTGATATTATTTTTTTATTTTTTAGAGGGGGGAAAGATTTTAAAGTTTGTTTTTGTTTGTTTGTTTGTTTGTCTGTTTGTTTGTTTGTTTTTCTGACCTTCAGGAAAGTCAGAAACACAGGAAAAACCTGTAAATCAGCAACATTATCTCCATGTTTCACCTACATGTCCCTCTCCATTCTGATTGGGCCACAAGGGGCAGCGCAACATGGAGTTGATTGGTTGAATTTTAGGCTGTACAGTGTTGTTTTTATTTGTATGTATTTTTTTTAACTTAATCACATTAAATGCTCAGTGAGACTGAGTCTAATTAGCTAGCAGCACTAACTTAAGAAATGAATGTTGACAACCTTGACCGGTTCTTGTTTAATCACTGTTTTGTTATGCAGTTACTTTATTCCTTGCTCCCCCCTCTCCTCCTCTTCTTCTTCCTTAACCAGAACCACCTCCGCAAGATTTTCCTAAAAAAAAAAATCCACTCTCTTCCATCTCATCGCCGGACCCTGTGATTAAAAACCACATATCAATAAGGAGATTGTAATAAAGACATGCATTTTCAATCAATCTATCAAACAATCAATCTAATAACTATAAGAAAAAAATGAATATGCGTTGGTTTTTTTTTGAGGAAGAAAAAAATCACATTCCTTTAAACAATGTTGTCTTTGTCATTGTTCTTGTGTTTCGTGTTCTTTTCTTCCCCGAGTCTACGTTGCCAAAAAAGAGAAAAAAAAGAATTGCTTAATCTCACAAGTTTAGTGTTTGAAAAGCACTGTGATTCTTGTTCATTTGTGTTTTTATTTCTTCTACTTTTTTGGTAATAAGAGAAAAAAAGAGGATAAGTAATAATTAAAACAGTATAAAAACTGTCACACCATCCATCTTTTTAAAGCTGACAGCCCCGTCTTTGCCATCCTGCCATCCTTATTACCCAGTGTGATTAAGACGTAAAAATGTGTTACCAATGTGTTTAGTGTCACTGGCTGTCAAA
>NW_005192363.1:0-1542 GCF_000239375.1 Pundamilia nyererei | reverse complement strand
GCACACACACACACACACACACACACACACACACACACACACACACACACACACACACAGGGAGAATTAGGAACACAGTTCAGATTATTTTATCCGTGCTACCGCAGTCATTGTCTCTCAAAGCAGACAATCTAGGTCACAAAGGGCTTTTTGGGCAGCATAATACCAAAAACAGCACAGTAACCTAAATCAACCTGCTGTGTTACCATTAAAGCACACTTAAAAAAATACTAGGAAAAATATTTGGAGTGAGAAAAAGTTAAAATAAATGTATAATAAATACAAATTTATTAACCTTTATTTAACCAGGAAGATCCCATTGCGATTAAAAACCTCTTTTTCAAGGGAGACTTGGCCAAGATAGGCAGCAGCAGATGTCTCACAGTTACAGAAATTACTCAAACACAGGCAGCAACAACACACATGCAACAATATGTGAAAGAATACAAATAAAAAACTAAAATAAAATTCAATAAAATTCAAATAAAATAAAAAAGTCAGTTAAAATGATAATCAATCTAATTGAAACAGTTGCATGTTATGGACTTGGCCTCAAGGATTCGTAGTTTAGATTTAAAATCACTTAATGAAAGGAATTCAGTCATTTTCCATTCCTTCTGCAGTTTGTTCCAGGCCAAGGGTGCTAAATGGACAAAAGCTCTTTTACCAAGTTCAGTTCGGGCAAATGGAACAGAAAGCAACAAGTAACCATGCGGACGAAGAGAATACCGACCAGCATGTTTCATTACAAGCAGGGAACATATATAAGAAGGGAGCAACTCAAGTATCACCTTATATATAAAACTGTATAAATGACAGTTCCTCCGACTTACCAAAGCAGGCCATCCTACCTGAGAGTATAACTCACAGTGGTGAGTCTGAAATTTACGGTTAGTGATGAACCTCAGAGAAGCATGATACACAGAATCAACCATTCGAAGACATTGAGCAGAAGCATTCATGTATAGAATATCACCATAATCCAGCACAGGCAAGAATGTTGCAGCAACAAGCCGCTTCTTTGTATTAAAAGAGAAACACAACTTATTTTGAAAATAAAATCTCAGTTTTAACTTCAGGTTTTTCACAAGATTCTCTACATGTGGTTTGAAGGTAAGCGAGTCATCAATTAAGATTCCCAGATATTTATAGGTGTGAGTGGTTACTGATGGGATTGTTTGGGCTCGTCTCCTTGATTTAGAAAACAACATGAGCTTTGTTTTGTCTGCGTTGAGAACAAGTTTAAGCTGATGTAATGAGTGCTGGACAGCGGAAAAGGCTTTCTGCAAGGAGTCGATGGCTTGGACAAGAGTTGAACCACAGCTGTAAATAACTGTATCATCAGCATAGAAGTGCAAGTTTGAATCTGGCACATGTAGAGTAAGATTGTTTACGTAAATGATAAATAGAAGGGGACCTAATACAGAGCCCTGTGGCACTCCGTTGTGCACTGTAACAAAGTCAGAACATAGACCGTCAGATTTAATGCACTGAGTCCTGTTACTGAGGTAGTTTGAGAACCATGCCACTGCTCTCTCAGAG
>NW_005192362.1:0-1543 GCF_000239375.1 Pundamilia nyererei | reverse complement strand
GACAAACATGTTTTTACAAACTCAGTGTTGGACTTGGATCAGCAGGATAAGCTGATGTTTAAAGGCATTTGAGCCTCGCTGTATGAGAGTCCAGTTATTACTCAATATTTATGGATGATGTTCTTTCAGTGTTGCACTTTGTAGACGCTCCCTGAGCCTCACAGCCAGCTATACATGGACCAGCTGACATTACCCAGCATTAGAGGCGGCTGTAAAAATATGGATTTTCCTATTTTTTTTCTCAGATATTTTTATTAAATTTTCTGCATCCATTTTTACAAAAGACAAATTGAACAATATGCTGTTTTCTTTTTGAAGAACATAAAACAATATGAAACGTACACTCCCACCTCATAATTATAGGAGTACCAGTGGGTGTACAAAAGAAAAAAGAAAGGATCCAATCTAATAATACGAATAGTAAACCCTGGAGTACAAGATAGCAGTTCCTGAGTGTACAAGAGAGATGTGGAGTTTCAGAACCCACACCCCCCACACCGACAGAAAAACAGAACAAAAAAAACCCAAAAAAAAAAACCCCACAAACATAATGAGTGGTGAGCTTAGTTGTAGAGATAAGTCAAATTTGTAAGAAAAAAGACATATGTATAAAGTAGGTAAGTAAATGCCATCATAAAGCGCAGGCACAATAGAGTCCGTATACTTAAACATAAGATAAAATAAAATAGAATAAAGTCTGAGCTGGCTACAGTAATTGGGAGCGTTGCGGGACCGCCAAGTCTGAACATGGTCAAAAAAGGGTTGCCAGATCTTAAGAAATTTGGCCATAGACCCACACAGGGTGAATTGAATCTTTTCGAGTTTGCTAAAATACAAAGCATCTCTGATCCAGATTTCCCAGGATGGTGGAGAAGGGGACTTCCAACATAACAATATTCTGCGTCTTGCCAATAAGGTGAGAAATGCTACCAGATCCGCTTGGGGCATCGGCAAGACAACTGTATCAGGAAGAACCCCAAACAAAGCAGTTAAGGGCACAGGTTGGAGGGTTAACTGGATGATCTTTGATAAAGTCAGAAAAATATTAATCCAGTATTGTTTGAGGGATGGGCATGACCAAAACACATGTATTAGAGAGGCAGGTGTTTGATGACAACGGTCGCAATCAGGACTAAGGTTGGGGTATATTTGAGCTAGTCTGGCTTTAGTCCAGTGTACGCGGTGCAAAATCTTACATTGAATCAACCCGTGTTTGGCACATAATGAGGAGCCATGGACCCGGTAAAGAATTTTATCTCAAAAGCCATCCTGAATCACACACCCCAAATCCTGCTCCCATGCCATTTTAATAGCCGAGGTTGAGGAGTTGCCAAAGGAACATACTCTCCCATACAGACAAGAGATCAGGCCCTGTAATTAAGGGGGAGGCGATAGAAGGTTATCAAAGTCATGACAAGGAGGTCTAGATGGGAACTGGGAAGATTTCTCCTTAACAAAACTCCGGATTTGTAAGTAGCGAAAAAAGTGACTTTTTGGAAGGCCAAATTTCAATGAGAGCTGTTCAAAGGAGGCAAATGTATTC
>NW_005192361.1:0-1543 GCF_000239375.1 Pundamilia nyererei | reverse complement strand
ATGGATGGATGGATGGACATTGGTCTTCTGCAATAATGTGTTAACATATATTGAAACCTACAAGATTAAAACTAGTTGTTTACTGTTGGGTAGGTTCCTCTCATGACGCCAAGGCAGCTCTAACCCTGCAAAGTATCAACATGATACCTCTGGGAGTGCTCTGTAATCTCCGAGTGTCCTCAGATATCTCCTAAGTGTGATTGTGGAATACTTTTCCCATTGGTGGTGTGCTTGGTTTGCAACAGTGTTTGGGTAGATGGTATGTCCCATAAATCCAAGGGCTCAAGGTTTCCTGGCAGAACATTGTATCACAATGATAATGATAACCAAGGTTGCTCACCGTTCAGTGGTTTTAATGTTGTGGCTGGTCAGCATTTATGAAAAGCACTGGAACAGAATCAAGTAAGAGTCTTGCACACAGTTCCCTATATCATGTTCAGTCTACTGATATACTGAGAAGTATCACAATATAACGAATGTTCTTCATAGGATGTTTCCAACAGTGTCCAGTGAGAATGTTGTTGCTTAGGCTCTTCAGATATGAATGTAATGCTGTAAAACTTTTACTTTGTTAGTCCAATTCCATGCATTCATTTTATAAAGCATAAATATTTGTAGATTCAATGGACCAAGAGTAAATTCAATGTTTCAAAGTATGCAGGTAAGTAGGTAAGTAAAGATGAAATAAATACAATTATTGAACAAAGCATCGCTTCAGCAACAACAAGTTGCTTCCCCCAATAACAGAAAGTAATGGGCTTCAATCAGTAATATTCTCTCCACTTCTTTTTCACAAAATGAGCTTCAACCATCAGATCATGAAAGATTTAATAACCTATAATAAATCTTACAAAAGTATAGATGTGCTTCAAAAGATCTTCAAGTCTTTGCAGATTTTTCTTCTCTGGAACATAGGGTTTGAGTTCAAATAGAAGGGTGACTTATTGACTCAAGCATCATCAAACTGCAACCTATATTACACCCAAAGTGCTTGCAAACTTTTGGCAAGAGATTACAGTGTGATATGTTTCTGTACAGGGTTGTGATTGAATCACAGCTGTAGTCCAGTTGGCAACAATGATATTGTTACTTTTCAGTATTGGCTGGCTGCACAAGTTGGAAAAAGGGAGTGAGTCAGAGATGTGATCGAGGTATAATGGAGTTCTTCACAGGTCAGCGGAGAACTATTGACCTCTCAGTGGGTTCTCTCTGTCCTCCGCTCATCCGCCACAACATGCACCTCTCATCAGCAGTCCATCAGACCAGGGTTTCCAGGAAGAGCTCGGAATTTCGAATTGTACTTTCATCCAGCTGCTGTCCCGTTTTACAATTTCAATTTCTCCTTCCCTCAACAGTCACTGTAAACTGTGGCCAGCAGTGCTCTCATGCATCAATCAAAATAGCAAATGGTTGTGTAATGAGATGAGATGGCTGCATACAAAATAACTGGCTGGCTTCCAAGCACATTAGTCTCTGTTACAATTTTCTCCTAATCAGCAATTTCCCCTGCTTATCGTGCTCCATTTATTATTCTCTTTTACAT
>NW_005192360.1:0-1543 GCF_000239375.1 Pundamilia nyererei | reverse complement strand
GATTCGATTCGATGAACATTACCTGATGCTGCTGAAGTGAAGCAGAGCAAAGTTACAGAGGTTTTATTACATGCACAGCTAAGCATTTTGCATAATTTTTAAAAGTTTACATTTGTTCAGTAGCCTATTTAACTGCAGAAATGAAGCTTTCTTTTCAGAAGTAAGTAAAAGGAAAAAAAACAGCGGCCGACAGCACTGTAAACAATGTTAGATTGGTGGGTAATAAGCAAGCAAATAATGGAGAAAACTGAGATTTTTAGATGGGACACTGTTCTTGAAGTACACTAAAAGAGACAGAGAGCTGTGCCTGAAGTGAGATTTTATCGTGCTGGAAGCGAAACAGCAAAAGTAAGAAAGGGAAATCAAGATATGTGAAGCGAAATGTGAAGCGTAGTTTGGATCTTCTTTTGCTGCTGGTTCGGTCAATATTGTTTGGAGAGAGATAAAAACCTCCAGCTTCAGAATCTAGTGCAAAAAAGGGCGCAAACACAAAGCGTGGACCCGCCGAAACATCAGAATCAGTGAGCTGTCGGCTTTCAGCCCGACTGTGTCAATGCCGTCAGGTGAGAAAGGCGACATCTCACTGATTCTGATCCGTCGGCGGGTCCGTGCTTTGTGTTTACATCTTAGTGCAGAATCTGTGTACCTGCTATCATTTACTATTTTAGCTGTTTGGTGGTTGTTGAAATTTTGTGAGGTTTAACCTGAGATTCTGGCGTTTTGGGCAACATAAATTTAGATTTAAAAATTGATTCAGGATTTTAATGAATCGATATCACGTTATCCAAGCCAGAATCGATTTTAATCGATAAATCAATCACCAAAACCCACCCCTAGTTTGGATTTGGGACACAATATATGAGGCGACTGTTTTTGTGATTTGGCGCTGTATAAATGAAATTGAATTGCATTGAATTAATTGATTAATCAAAAATAAAATCATTTGCAGATTAGCCGACTGCCAAAATAATCTTTTGTTTGCCGCCCTACTCAATTGGTACTAAGACACTAAAGTGTACATTCCACCACCAGGGTAAACCACTGACACAAGTCATTATTTATCCAATTAAACTAGCCTGGATGGCTAAATACACTGATTTGCTATTATGTGATTGCCCAATTAGATATTTGTGTTAATGCACAGTCCAACAGGTGTACCTAATAAAGTGATCATGAGTTCTGAACATAGTGAGCACAAAAATGTGTTTTATTCAGATAGAGTGCCTGTTGCTTTATTTCCAGACAGTCTAGACTTGGCAGCATTCATGACGTCACAGGATTACAATAAATCCACTTCTGAGAAAGAACAAGGAAGCGTTTATGATAATTAGTTTATGTGAATATGTACTTTGAGCTTATAAAAGCATGCAATGGAGACCGTGACATAAAACAACTGAAACTTTCATTGACATTTGGTCAATGAAAAGTAAAACAGATAAATTTATTCCTATTCATGCTATTCCTACAGTCTTGGTATTTTATGGAGTTGTTATATCATAGTAGTAACATTACTCGTTACCTAAAATAAAAATTTGTTAGGTAA
>NW_005192359.1:0-1544 GCF_000239375.1 Pundamilia nyererei | reverse complement strand
AAATAAATAATGGAAATGGGTATATATTTGTTTTTTGTTAAGTTGCCTAATAATTATGCACAGTAATAGTCACCTGCACACACAGATATCCCCCTAAAATAACTAAAACTAAAAACAAACTAAAAACTACTTCCAAAAACATTCAGCTTTGATATTAATGAGTTTCAATAATAAAATTATTCCTCAAAAATACAACTTGCCTAATAATTCTGCACTCCCTGTACATTTGCCTCATGGAGTCTAACACTGCTATTTCTAAGGCTTCTACTGCAGGGTTAGGAATTGTGGTCAGAAAGTCTCTAGTCTCTCACATAGCAACAACCTAAGACTGGATACCAATGCTGCAGGAGACTGTTAAGATAAAGACGAGACCTTTCTGGCTTGTTTACTCCAGGAATGTACTGAATCAGCACACAGGGGCCAATAGAAATAAAGCAACTTTGTAGTTCAGTATCAAAGTCAAGGGCAAGAACAGTTTAAGTAGGCAATGGACAATGAACTTTCAGTCAGTTTCAAGAAAGTTCTGGTAAACATCGTGTGACTCAGGAGGTGAAAGCAGGACTTGATTCAAACCAGCTGAGGACTGCACCTGGCTGTCACTGCCTGAGCAGGGTCAGTGCTCTGCGCAGCTGCTGTCTCTCTCATGTGTGCCAGAGGCCCAGGTGTCTGTTGGTTCTGTAACTCTTCTCGCTTGGGTGTCCGAGGAACTGCTCCAGCCTTAAGTCTTCGCTGGAGGGTCCGAGGAGCTGCTTCAGCATTCGCTGGAGGGTCCGAAGATCTGCTCCAGCCTCCTGCTTCCGGTTGGGGGTCCAAGGAGCCTGTCTGGCCATCACCGTCACCTGTGGCTTCCACGCCGTCGCCCGCAGTGCCACCACCTGTGGCTTCCATGCCATCGCCTGCAGTATCATCCTCGCCTGCAGCTTCAGCCTCGCCTGGCCCTGCGGTTGCCATGCTGCTGCCTTTTCCACGGTCAGCACCTCAACATCACCGGCCACCTTCCAGGCCGCTGGTGGGACTTCATCGCCGTCATGGACAACTCCTGAACAGCCTCCTGAAAGGTGTCGCTGCCGCGGCCTTCCGCCTGGCCGGCCTCTGGATTTGTTCTGCCCACGTCGCTGCCGTCTTCCACGCAGCTGACCTCCGAGAAGTCTTTGTAATGAATTAGTGAACTGGCGACCTCCAGATGGATTTTTCTGTTTCACTTCAGCTAGCTAACAGTGAAGAACCACCTAGTGTGAAATAGTACACCATCTCATTGGGTTTGTCACATAAAACCCATTGCTGCAGCCAGGGTCAGTACCGAATTAACCACCATAAACTGCTTTTTATTTTTATTTCTTTGTTTTCCGCTGAGTTATCAGCTATGTCACTAATAAGCTTACATAAATGAATGTCTATAACCAGCAACCAACCAACCAACCTATTGGCATTACTTTCTCTACTGGCAGAAGACACCACTGGACATGCTCTAAAATGTAACATTAAACACTCATTCATAGACAATGTTAAATCTATACAGTTTTTTTTCTTTTCTTTTTTTTTTT
>NW_005192358.1:0-1544 GCF_000239375.1 Pundamilia nyererei | reverse complement strand
ACGGCATCGGCGCCTCGACCAAACCCCTCGGATATCGCGGGGCGTGCGTCTACACGGTAGCCGGCGCGAAGCAGAGCGGACACGTGGAATTCCTGGGAGCGGCGTGCAAGAAGACTTCAAGCACGGAAGCTGATACTCTTATGGTGGAACTGGCCAACAATCTACCCGGTACCGCGCTGGTGTGCACATCGGACTCGGATGCGATAGCGGTGCTCACAGCTTGTGGCCGCGAGGGGCTAACGTTGCGCCTGAGCAACAGCAGCTACGCTAACAACCGCCCCATGCACGACGCGGTCTTCGGGGACATGTGTGCTACTTCTGCGGCCGCTTACAGTTCGATGGAAGACGCAGACTTTGAGTCCAGCGAATTGCGACTGCAAGCGCTGTACGACGTCCCGTGCGCTGATAACTGTGGTGGTGATGTGGAGAAACGGCACGTAGAGTGGGAGCGAATCGTCCTCGGTCGGAGCGAGCGCGATTTACTGGCCGTAACTCGGTATTTATACCAAGGCGGGATCCGAGGTTCCGTGTACGGGGACTTTTTGGACAGGGTGTCGAGGTTGTCAGCAGAGCTTAGATCCGACGTGGCGAGGATCCTCGTCAGCCGAGCGGTGAGCAGGGGTCTGAAGTGTGTGTCCCGTGAAACGTTTGATCTCTTCCCGGACCGTAAAGACGCCGCACCACCTTCGCCAGAGGAATATAACGCGAAACGACCCCACGAAGGACTCGACGCGAATGACTCCACGATCGCACGCGACCAGAAGCAGCTGCATGCAAACATGCACAAGCTCAGTAAACTGTACGCCGAAGGCAAAGTGCCCAGATGCAGCCATGGCAGATACCTGAGACTGACAGCGATGTCGCCTAATCTCTACATGCGCATAAAGCCGCACGTTCTTGAGTCACAGCCCTTGAAGCGCAAACATCTCATGTACATGATCCTATTTGGCACAGACTACACCCGTACGTTTCAAGGGCTCGGACCAAAGGGGCTTTTGAAGGTCGGTGTGAGCGATACGCTCGGGGGGTGGTGTGAAGAACTCGAAGCTGCGTGGCATACCAACGACCCTGACACTTCACTGTCACTGTACCGCGGGCTATACAATAGGCTGGCAACACTGGCAAAAATCCCGACTAAAGTCCGGGCCGGTTGCAGCGCGCAGTTGGCGTCGCTGACCTTCAGAACCATGCGATACGTGTATGACATGTGGCGTCTACAAGAGCCGAAGCCTGACGGTTCCTACGGATTTCATGTGGATGAAAATTACATTATGACTTTCGTGGAACCCGCGTGATTATTGACTGTGTGTATGTAACCGTGTAACGTAACAATGGTAATAAAAACGATCATATGAATATCTGGAGTGTTTTTTCAAATTGATGTTTGTTATACACTTCCATACACCAAGTGCAGGACAGACAATTGTGAACGATGTGTCATAGCAGGGGTTACACGCCGGTCGGGGCAATGTGTTTTACACGCCGGTCGGGGCAATGTGTTTTACACGCCGGTCGGGGCAATGTGTTTTACACGCCGGTCGGGG
>NW_005192357.1:0-1544 GCF_000239375.1 Pundamilia nyererei | reverse complement strand
TTTGCACATGTCGAGGAGCGTGTCAGGCTACATTTCACTGTGTGTTATACCAGCCGCTGGTTTTTTTTCTTTTCTCTTCTTTTATTTAACTGACTTCCGACAAGTAAGTCTCAATACTGAATAAATGTAAACTTTTTAAAATTATGCGAAACTGCAAAATGCTTGGCTGTGTCTCTAATAAAACCTCTATAACTTTGCTCTGCTTCACTTCAGCAGCACCAGGTAATGTTTATATGTTGATTTCTGTTTTATCCTCAGTTACTTTGACATCTGCTGTGATGCTTATACCTTTGATAAAGTCTCACAAGTGTCAGCTCTCTTTTTATAGATATAAAAATCAGAATTATAAAATAATATTTCTGGCTGTCTGAGGCAAAATTTCCTCGATTCAAATCAAACCAAATCGAATCGAATCATGGATTGAATCGATCCATGTGAATCGGAATCGAATCCATTCTAAAGATCAGTGACGATACCCAGCCCTACTCTTGAGGTTTATAAAAAGGTGAAATACATGGGTCACTTTATTACTGATCAAATGAATGATGACGATTAGATATATATATATATATTTATATAGACAATGTTGTAAGCTCTATATCCAGGCAAATACCACTGCATGTAAGTTCAGCTTCTGTTCAGTGGCTTTGCTTAAAGCAGTGGTTCTTTTCTCAATGAGTACCACCTCATAAAATATATGGCTCTTGAAGTACCACCCTCATAACTGACATTAAAGTACAGTAGTATAGGTCTATTTAACTCCACATACAGTTTACAGGAGACAATTTTATTTCTTATATGAATGTTATATATTTCAACTGTCATAAACAGGATGTGACAAATGATAATAATAACAACTGTACTGGATTAAAACATCCACGCTTTGTACATTAATGCTTTGTATTTTGTTCTATTTAATCTAAACAAGCACCTAAAAAACAGTCAGTGATCACTGCTGGCCTCTCTTGGTTGAGAACCACTGGCTTAAAACGTATTGCACAGCACTATATACTGCTTTCTTGTGGTCATCTTACAAGCAATGCAGCATCCAGAAGCTGCATGTTGCATATAATGATGCAATGAGAATCCTGCGTGGGATACCTAGAGGGGTAGTGCCAGTCAGATGTTTGTACCTGTGGGTATTTGGACCTTTAACAAAGTTAATGTTCACGTTTCGGGAACGACAGAATGGTGGTTCTCTAAGGATTGATTGATTGACTGATGGGTAGAGCAAAGGATTCTACCCTTTCAACTATGTCTCTGCAACGGAAACGAATGACTCTTCAAACGTGTGCTGCACCAATATTTATTTGGAGTTTAAACATGTGCATGGAAAAGAAACAGAAAGTGTAATATGTTTTGTAAAATATTACATGTGATACAACAGATAAAGGCAAAATTTATTTATGAAGTCATATATGAATGGAAGCATTCAGTAAAAAGTGATTGATCGGAATAGAATATCCCTGCAGTGTGTCGTGAAGAGTAGGGGGTACAAAAAAAGAGTCACTAAAAAGTTGAAAAAGCTTGAACTAAATGACCCT
>NW_005192356.1:0-1546 GCF_000239375.1 Pundamilia nyererei | reverse complement strand
CCTCCCCCTTGTTAAATCATGAATTAAATTTTTTGGAAAGCTGGGTTCAATTTCACTAGCCACCCCCAGGCCTGATTACTGCCAGACCTGTTGAATCAAGAATTCAGTTAAAGAGAACGAGAAGTAGGCTGATATATCTCAAAAAGTAACACAGCCTTCATTGATCTATTAGTCTGGAAAGGGTTACAAAGCCATTTCTAAGGCCTTGGGACTTCAGCAAACCACAATGTGAGCTGGGAAAAAAATGGGAAAAATTTAGAAACTTGGAAGAGTGGCAAACCTTCCTAGGAATGGGCGGCCTACCAAAATTACTCCAAGAGCGCATCAACCCCTCACTTAGGAAGTAACAAAAGTAGACTGAACAGCATCCAAAGAGCTGTAGATCTCACTTTCCTAAGTTAAGTTCAGAGTTCATGATTCAACAATAAGAAAGAGACTAGCAAAGAACACAAAATGTCTCATAATTGTCAAAAAAACAGCTTGATGATCCTCAAGACTTTCGGGAAATAATTGTGTGGACCGACGAGACAAAAGTTGAATGTTCTGGAAAGCCATGTTACATCTGGTGTAAAACTACCGCAGCATTTCATAAAAAGAATATCACACCAGTCAAACGTGGTAGTGATTGTCCTAAGCTGCTTTGTTGCTTCTTTTGCTAATACACACAAATCTCTCACAAGACGACGTCCCAAAACTGATGGAACCATAAATTTGGCTCCACCAGGAATTGCCGAAGGAGAATGTCTAACATTCAGTTTCACACTTGGGGTTATGCAGCGGGACAATGATCGAAAACACAAGGCAAAAAAAAAAAGGCAAAACAGTCCAGACTTAAATCCAATTGAGATGCTTTGGCATGTTCCTAAACCAGCCCTACATTCTTGTATGGCCCCTTCAGGAAGGGGGCAAATAATTTTTCACTGCACTGTAAGTGGGAAGTAGAACTCAGGAAGTAGAACAGGTCATCTACCCATCAGAACATTGGTATTGAGTTTCCCCTGATGCATTCATCGGCATGTCAATGTTGGGTTAAAAGTGCTCATATCATTGGAATCAAGTATACTATCTGAGACTGAACAGCTCAGTTTTAGTCTCTGACTGATGGACCAGTTCATCTCTAACTTTTTATCATCAACAGTGAAAAGTTGGCAATAGCAATGTAATGTAACTATATGCAGTACAGCATGTAAAAGAAAAGAATGCAAGAAATACGTAAATGCATTTGTAGGGCCTCTCCATTCTCCTTCAATTTTAAATATTAACTGTCAAACAGAGGATACGCATTCAGGTAATTAGTTTATATGCATAAGAAAGACACCAGAGGACCAGTGATGTAAATGTGTCAATGCAATGTTTGGAATGTGTGCATAAGCTTTGCAAGCAAAACCAAAGCAATCATCCCTAAATGTGTGAAACAGTTTCTTTACAATGCACAATCGATAATCAAATCTGACCATTTTGATGGGACTGGGGCTTTTAAGAGCAGACTTTGAAAAAGTTCTTGTCGTTATTGATGGCGGCAGTATTCTCATGTGGATGTTGATGG
>NW_005192355.1:0-1546 GCF_000239375.1 Pundamilia nyererei | reverse complement strand
TCATACCGGTTGTTGGTGCTTTATAGTCCGTTATTGTCCTTAGTCCCCGCCATAGGCTCCTAGAGTCACTCTGTTGGAGTTGTGACTCTAGTTTCCTGCCGTAGCGCTGCTTCGCCTCTTTCACTGCCCTCCGCACGTTATATGACGTTATATTTCGCACCTAGTACCGCAGCAATTTCCTAATGTTGTAAACCTGCTCAACATTTGGCAATAAACCTTTTTCTGATTCTGGTTCTTTCAAAACCTCTCCATCAGAATAGACTTTCTGTCCTTTATCAAAAAGTTTGCAGCTCTAAATGAAGTTTCAGTTTCTTTGTGTGATTTTTCACCAGCCTTGTAAAAAAAGACTGCTGTTTTAACTCACATGCTTTTTCTGCTCGAAATACACTGCCAGGTGGGCATGGAAGCTTCTGTGACATATCCTCCTTCATAAATAAAAAACAAATCATAAACAATTCTACCCCCAGGTCTAAAACGCACATAAGAAATACAATATAGCTCTAATTATATAGGTTATAGCATATTATATATAAACGTACCTGTCACCTGGTTAATTACATAATCACATGGAGGCAGGGGGCTTACAGCACAAAAATACTGTGTCACAGCACTGGGTTACTGACCCAGGGTTTTGTGTTTGTTGGTTAATTTATATTCTTGGATTATTATCATTCACGGTTTTCTGCTTGTGCTTATTCATAGTTCTTAGGCTTTAGGTTTCTGTTTCTTTGCCTTCCCTGTGTTCCATGTTTCATGTCTAGTCACTCTTGTCTCCACCATGGTTCCTGGTAACATCTAGCTCTGTGTTTCTGGTTTTCTAGTTTATGTTCCTGAGTTATAATTTTTTTTCACCTATTAATAAAAAACAAAACAAAACATAAAGAAGTCACAAGATAACGGAGAACACACCATGCCCTGTATTTAAACAATATATTTAAACAATCCTTCAAAATTTCTTATTAATAGAGTAGACATAACAAAATTTTCACCCAAAAAATATGTGTTCAAAGCACCACGTGCTAGCCAAATCTATTGGATTCCATCCACAACCTGGCACGGATCATAGGAACGCGTTCCTGAGGAACGCCTCAAGACGTGACAAATCGTCAGTATATTACGCGGTCGGAGTGAGAACATGCTCCAACATATTAAGGAGAAGCTATCCGCTCAGCTCTGTAGAGCTGGCAATCATAAGAAAGCAGTTCATTTTAATTTGTAGATTCACGCTTCTCGTCATATTTTTGACCAACAAATGTCACCAAAGAGGACTGTGTTGAAAACATTTGAGTAATGAACCATTTTTCAATACGAGTTTCAATGCTTCAGAAAGCTTCATTTGGCCATCACTACTTTTCTGCCATGTTTTTTAGAAGTACCTGACTCCGTGGTATAATTCTCAAACACGTACCCTAAAGCAGATGACTCGTAATCTGGAGAGGAAATGGCGTGTCACAAATTTAGAGGATCATCATTTAGCCTGGAGAAATAGTTTGCTGCTTTATAAGAAAGCCCTCCGCAAAGCCAGAACATCTTACTATTCATCACT
>NW_005192354.1:0-1547 GCF_000239375.1 Pundamilia nyererei | reverse complement strand
TGTGATTTCCCTCTTGCCAGAGTCTTTTTAATGTTTCTGGATGCAATGTCATATGCTTCTTTCATTTGTTGTTGCCATTTGTGAGCATAATCCTCATATGATTTGCATTTGTTCGTCTCACTCAGTCCAAAAATTACATCAATAGGGAGACGTGGATGTCTACCAAAGAGTAAATAAAAGGGCGAGTATCCTGTCGAGTCACTAGTTGTGCAATTATAGGCATGCACAACTTTGTTTACATAGTCACTCCAGTTTCCTTTCTTTTCCTCATCCAGGGTCCGGAGCATTGACAGCAAGGTGCGATTAAACCTTTCCACTGGGTTCCCCTGTGGATGGTAGGGTGTGGTCTTTGAATTGGCTATTCCTGTGTACTTCTGCAGCTGTTTGAATAAATGGTTTTCAAATTCTCTGCCTTGATCGTGATGTAATTTACCAGGAAAACCAAATTTCAAGGAAAAATCATTAAAAATTTTATCTGCTGCTGTTTTGCCAGATTTGTTGCGTGTAGGGTAGGCTTGAGCAAACTTGGTGAAGTTGTCCTGTAACACTAAAATATACTCATACCCTCCCCTGCTCCTTTCGAGATGGACATAGTCTATTGAAACCATTTCAAAGGGTGCAGTAGCCGGCACGTGACACATGGGGGCCCTACACTGAACTGTAGGTTTTTTCTGAATATTACATTTGCACACCTGTGTGATGAAAAACTCAATATCTTTGTACATATTCGGCCAATAAAACCTACTCCTTGCCAAATTCATCACATGGTCCACCCCCAAGTGACCCATTTCGCAGTGAAGGTGTTTGTACACCAGTTCTTTGTACGATTCCGGAATCACAATCTGAGTATAAGTCACAGTCTTTCGTATCAGCAACCCGTCATCTGAAATAAACAGCTTTTTCCACTCGTGTAGTAGCTGTTTTCCTTTAGGGGTTTTGAGCGCTGATGTCTTGTCAAGACTCGCACCAGTACTCTTTAAGTTGAGAACATAAGCTATGGCAGGGTCCTGCTTTTGAGCTTGCAATAGCTCCTGTGTTGTGATCCTCACATCTGGCAGATTTTCTGTAAGTATTTTGTTTACTTCTGGATTGCATGTTATGGCTGATATCCAATCCAGTTGTTTTTCTTCCTGTGTTTCAATGGCGTTCAGTACTGCGCTTAACACTTCAGGCGAACACAGCTCAGTACATTCTGACATGTATGAGTCCATACTAGAAGGTGTTCTGGACAAAAAGTCTGCATCAACGTTACTTTTTCCGGGTCGGTATTTCAGTGTTATGTTGAAATCGGCCAGCTCGGAAACCCATCTTTGCCCTGTTGCATTCAGTTTAGCTGTGCCTAGAACATAGGTTAAAGGGTTGTTATCACTGTACACTGTCACTGAGGGAGCATAGAACAAATAGTCTCTAAAGCGCTCAGTCACAGCCCATTTCAGTGCCAAAAACTCAAGTTTCCCTGAGTGCCACCTGTAGTTCCTCTCAGCTTGTGTTAATGTTCTTGACCCATATCCAATGACTCTTAATTTACTGTCCTGCCTCTGATACAA
>NW_005192353.1:0-1547 GCF_000239375.1 Pundamilia nyererei | reverse complement strand
AAAAAATGCTACTAAAATTGATACAGGCAGTAAGACGGATGCATAAAGTACATGTCAAAGACAAGTAAAAATCCCCCTGTAAATGCCCAGAGGCCATCTTTGCTCTAAAATGGGCTGCCCTGTCCACAGTGGAGGTGGGATTTCCAAACAACTCTTGGTGTTATCATTTTTACAACTACAGTGTGGGAAAGCATATTTGGGTGGCACTACTTGTCACCCAAAAATGATTTCACTAGTGAAACATTACAGGCAAAAATGAGGTTCAAGTCTGCTAAACGATCACAAAACTCAATTAGAATATTTCCTAGAGACAACCTGACAGTGTTAGATAGTATATGCATTCTAAGCTTATTTCCTTGTAAGCCAAAGCTACAGTACAAACATCCCTAATTCCACCCGTTTAGTGTATATTTGTGCAATTGATTGCTTAATTTATACTTGAACGTGATCCGGGATACTCTGGGGTCTTTAATTTGAAGAATAAAAGGGCTGCCTATAAATGTCTTGTGGCTACGATGGTATGTTACACTAATTTCCATCAGTTTCATTTTTATACCTTCTACAAATTGAGGTAAAGTGATGTCCCTCTCACATCTAAGACCTCGCTGATAACGTGTGGTTATACTGCATGTCAAATAACGTTTACAGGGACAGATAAACAGGACCATCCCACTCAGAGTTTGAATTATGAGTCTCTGGATCTTGTCCTCCACTTTGTTTGGATGCAACAGTATGACCTCTTCTTTTGAGTGACTGAATAGAATTATGTACAAAATATTTGACCTCCCTCCATGTTCTGCTGCTTAAGGCAGGTTCAGCAGCTAAACACGCATCGCAGTCCTTTTTGCCCGGCACTTTTACCAGCTTAGAGAAGTCTCCAAGCTGTCGCCTCACTGCTGCCTGTTCTTCCTCACTCCACAACCTTTTGTTTCTTTTTTGAGGCTTGACAGCTGGATTGATTTGTTTTCCTGCAGAAGACATAGGCGCATTTTCAGATACCACCGGACTTCTGTCAGAAAGACTGGGTCCGTGGATTGTTGGGACAACCTGTGCAGCTGCAGGGCCCCTCGATGGGCTTAAGGGGTAAGGTGGTGAACTTGAATGGTTTAGAGGTGTAAACGAAGACATAATAGGCCTACTTCCATCATTAAGTGTTGAGAATGGATTGACCATTGGAGAACTTACAGTATTTAACTGTGTGAATGTAGGAACCATTGAGGTACTTTGAGTATTAAGAGAGGTAAACGAAGGAATCATTTGTGACGTTGTAGTGTCCTGTGGTACATACACAGACGGAGGTGGCATGTTTGTAGCATTCTGTGTATATGAAGGAGACAATGGCATAATTCTGCTGTTTTCTGAAGTGTATGGAGGAGGCATTAGGGCATTTGTAGTGTTGTGTGGAGTAAATGTAGGAACAACTTGCGTATCAGTAGCATTCAATGGTGTGAAAGTAGAAATCAATGGTTGACTTGTATGGACCATATCTGTACTAGATGAGCACAAGGATGCGTAACTTGAAGTAATCTCTTGGCAGAATGGTGATG
>NW_005192352.1:0-1547 GCF_000239375.1 Pundamilia nyererei | reverse complement strand
TGTAGCATTATTATTATACAGTTTGAAAATATATTTTAAGAAGATGTATTGGACTGAGACGGAGGAGGGATTATTGCTCATATAGGAAGGAAAATATTTGGGGTAAGGCTCAGGATTTGATTAAAAAAAAAAAGAATAGAATAACATTCCCTTTTGTCTGAAAGATTAGCGTTTTTTTCCATTATGTACTGGTGTCATCTGCTGTGTGAAACAGACCCTCCATTTACTCTTAGTAAATAAAGATGGCTTGCCATGGAAAGTGTTTTATCTCTCCCGGAACACGAGTCTGATTTGATATGAGGGGCAGTGATGTGAGCTGCCTATTGAAAGGCTGTGTGTATCAAAAGTTCAGCATTATACAGTACATGACAGAGGTAACAAAAAACTGTGTAAACATGTCATTTAAAGTTAAACCACTTCTAAATGAACCCCCGCAACAGCTAAAAAATAAAATATACAATCCAGTAGAAGGCTGTAAAAAGCCAGACCAGAGGACTCCATCCTATCACTAAGTCAGCATTCAGTGTCTTTTGGTTCATATCCTCTTCTCACTGAAAGCACAGGTCCATTAAAGGTCATGAATTTTACATACATCCTTGTATGTGTGTGCATGTGCGTGTAATGAATAAGTGAAGGTTTGCTGCACTGTGCGTGCCATCAAACACGTCACACACCACAGCTGCGTCCCGCTTCCAAACACACGTGGTGCCCAGGGTTACATAAGCCCAGAAAACATTCACATTATGAACACACACACACTCGCACACACACACAGTAGATGCAGATACAGCTGGGCCTCTTTCTCACTTCTCTGTCCACTTTCATGCTTTCTTAGCCTTGCAGTCCCTCACTCTCTTAAGGTTTCTCTTTTCTTTCCATCTTACATTGCGAGTGCCTCTTGTTAAAACTTCACCTCCACAACTCTTTCCCACTCTTTTACTCTTAACCTGTCCCAACCTTCTAACTCCCTTTTCCCTATAGCCCATCCACATCACTATTCAACTCAATCTCTACTCCTCCAAAAATATGATACAATACAGAAAATCTTGCATTTCCCTTTAAACCATTGTCATTAAACTGCATGTGTTATCTTTATATGCTACCCCCTCTTAGTTAATCTCATCAAATGAGATCAGGGACATCTATGCCAGAGATAACATAGTCTGACAGGCATGAGAGTATTTTTGCACCAACAAGGTGATTCCCAAAGCACTTTTAGTTGAAAACTTGACATATCTCAGCATGCTATATAGTGCATCCTTGAAAAATGTGAGAAAACTGGACAAATGGAGGACAAAAAGAAGTGACAGACCTATCCACATCAGATCTAAAAGCCATGTCCCCAAGAAATAGGGAAAAAATCCAGCAGAGACCTGGCATGCAACCTGAGAGTTACATCAGGCTCTTTAGTTGATCTGTCTCGTGTTCACTAAAGCCTCATCGGGATTGTTATAAGTGGAAATGTGGATGTCAAGAACCAATTCTTAAAGAAGGGAAACAGGACAAAAAGGCTGACGTATAGAAACACACACTGGAACACTGGAAGT
>NW_005192351.1:0-1547 GCF_000239375.1 Pundamilia nyererei | reverse complement strand
CCACTATACTCATCTGCACATCTCCAAACCAACTTAGCCTTGCCTCTTTTATTTTGTCTCAAACTCCTTCAACCCAAGTTGTCCATTTGGAGCGATTTAATTAAACTTTTATAGAAAATGTGCTTAAGAGTTCAAATAATAAAATAATGAGTAACATAATTTCTTTTAATATTAATGGAACAATTGAGGATTGAGCAGAGCACGTTACAGATTTAAAAAGGAAATTTATTTTTTTTTAAGTTTTCTCTCTCAGATCTTGCACAACATTATATATTTAAAAAATCCCCTCTCGCCCCTGCGGGCGGTCTGTCCTTTAAGCTCAGGTCCTCTACCAGAGGCTTGAGGGTCCTGCGCAATATCTTTGCTGTTCGTAGGACTGCGCTCTTCTGGACAGAGATCTTGGATGTTGTTCCTAGGATCTACTGGAGCCACTCGGCTAGGTTTTGGGTCACTGCACGGAGTGCTTCGATTACCACTGGGACCACTGTTACCTTTGCCCTCCAAATCTTTTCAAGCGCTTCTCTGAGTCCTTGGTACTTCTCTAGCTTCTTGTGTTCCTTCTTCCTGATGTAGCTGTCATTCGATATCGCTACATCTATCACTACGGCCGTCTTCCTCTGCTTGTCCAACACTACTATGTCTGATTGGTTACCCACCACTATTTTGTTCGCCTGTATCTGGAATTCCAAGATCTTGGCTCGGTCATTCCTGACCATCCTAGGGGGCGTCTCCCATTTATACCTCGAGACTTCCAGGTACTCTGCTCAGATCTTTCTGTATACTAATGCCGGCCACTTGGTTATGGCGTTCCATTAATGCCCTGCCTGCCAGCATCTTGCACCCTGCTGTTATATGCTGGATTTCTCCGAGGCATCTTTACACAGCCTGCTCCTGGGATCTTGCCTGATGTGATAGACCGCAGCCTCCATGGATCTTGTCCTCAGAGCTTGTTCCTGTGTTTCCATGATTACTGCCTCTGTGGCGTGTTTTTGTCCAGCCACTAGTAGGATTTGTGGACATCAGCCACTTCATCTATCGATTGATTGATCACAGCAGAAACCCGTGAAAGAGGAGGAGCCACCATCAAAAATATATATATTTCAGCTACTGTAGCAAAGATCATTTTCAAATTAAGTACATTATAACGATGTATGAATAAGTACTCTAGGATGAAGAGAAATTACCCAACAAGCCATAGTCAAAAATTTGGATACAGCTCTAATGTACAACCCAACTTCCTTTGCTTAGCTGTGCAATTTGACAGTCCAGGATTAGTTCTAGCTGACACAGCAGGAGTGGATAGTGATAGTTTCTTTAAACTCTTTGCTATTTGGCTCACTTTCACATATATATTGAACTACTGAGGTGCTTAATGTTTTTCTTTTTGTTTCAAGGCATATTTCCATGACCCTCCCTGCCAGCTTCAGAGGAAAAAATACTACCAGACCAGACTATGAGCACCAGAACTCCAACCTGTATGCTATTACAGGTCAGGTCTTTACAGTTTCAGTCGCCCTTGTTGATTTAAAGATGAATACACACACACA
>NW_005192350.1:0-1547 GCF_000239375.1 Pundamilia nyererei | reverse complement strand
GCCTGAGAGAGCCAAGACTCAGAGAGCTCTTTGATGCTTCACCTGAACAAAAACAAGGTACTCGAGCATCCAGCAGGAATAGAAAGCCAAGAGTACCACATGATGTCTAATCTGATAAAGCCAGACTCATTTCATCCTGGTAATGGAGAAAATGAAATGCCCATTGTCATGACACGGCGCTTATTCAATGTCTCTCGAACCTGGGACCAGGCCAGGAGACGACTGAAGAACTGTGTTTTTTCTTATATATTTTCTTATATATTTATCATATCTATCGCATTAACCTTAGGATTTTTCTTTGCTATTTTGTATTGTAAACTGCAACCATGTTCACATTTCTGCAGGTCATATTTTGCTGACGATACCTCATGCTCTATTTTGCAAGACACCTACTTAATACACTCCTCACGCTCCCTAAAATCAGTAAATGACAACATAGACGCCACTAATAAACCATTTTTTGCACCCCCTAGAGCAGGAGCTAATGCCTGGTATGAACATGCCAGAATAGCCGCTCGTGACTTAAGAAACAGTAACTGTTATGTCTGTTCAAAGGGTAACCCAGAACAGGTTGTAGTGGGATACCCAATTTCAGGTTTTCCCTTAACAAAGATGCTATTCAAAAATGATAAAAAGGGGCCCTTAACAGCAACTCTGATTGGAGCGGTGCGAGTAGAACTAAGTCCTTTAGATTGTTTATTCATATACACAGGACAAGTCTCTAGTGAGGATGTTAGCATGATTGACAACATTACCCACCCCTGCAACCCAAAGCAGCGCCCCGAAGACCGCACTGAACCTCTTTCACCCCCAAAACAGATGCGCCATCACCCAAATATCTCGATGACATGCATATACCGACCAAAGCTTAAAAACATAAATTATGACGCACAAAACTATACATTTTTTTCTGACTCTCCAGGAGCACGCTGTAACGAAACATGGCTAGCAGCGAGTGTTGACAGGACACAATATAGACATATGCCTTTTTATATATATGCATATATAAATACGCATTCAGATAACTCAACAATCCTGCATTCGCCCAACACACTGAACGACTCGTACTGGGGAGGCATATTAAAAGGCTTTACAGCTTTGCGCCTGACCAGACCAATCCCACATGCTTATTGGATGTGCAATAATACCCTTAGATTAGCTTTACCTGTTAATTGGACCGGTACCTGCGGTCTAGTAACTTTAGCTCAAGAACTACTAATACAACAAACCTCGGATCTGCCTGTATCCAGCAGACGTACAAAACGCTCCGCTTACTCACATAACGTTTACATAGATGCTATAGGAGTCCCACGCGGGATACCAAGGGAATTAAAGGCACAAGGAGAAATATCCGCAGGGTTTGTCTCAATACTACCGTATATACAGATAAACAAAAATGTCGCCTGGATCAATTATGTTTATTACCATCAGCAAAGACATACTAATTTGACCAATACGGCCCTTAAGGCCCTAGGAGAACAGATGTCTGCTACCTCTTTAATGACCATGCAAAATAGGATGGCCTTAGACATGTTGTTAGCTGAGAA
>NW_005192349.1:0-1548 GCF_000239375.1 Pundamilia nyererei | reverse complement strand
ATATTTTCATGAAAGGTGGGATACATGGAGGTTTTTACATAACTCTTGAGCCACAGTACTGGTGGCTATAGAGCGTAAGAGGATAATTGTAATTTTTCACATAGCTGTGATTTGTTGTGCGTTCAATCCTTTTCTTTTAGCAAATTTGAGCAGCAGACAGCAAGAGTTGGTGATCATTATCTTAATGTCATACATTGGTCATTTACACCTTCATTCTGGATGTGTAAAGCGCTTTGGGGTCCTTAGGGACTAGTAAAGCGCTATACAAATACAGGCCATTTACCATTTATATATATGTTTTGTGTTTTTTGAATGAATGTAATTGCATTACTGATCATTATTGTGAACTAACTACATGTTTATGTGTAAGTAAAGTGTCTTTGATGCTCTCATGTTTGTATATTGTTTGAATGTTGTGTAAAATGTAACTAATTAACCTCATACTTTATCATAAATAGAGAATGGCATATGCTTCCCCAACGAAGTTTGCTGGGATTAATGATCCTGAAGTTGAATCACTGCGTCAAGAATTTCAACTATCAACTGTAAGTAACAAATTTTTCTTAAATTTTATTTATAGTGTAGAAAAATTTGTTTTTACGCTACATTACCTGTTACAGAGCTGGGCAGGATGCTGTGTTTAGTGTTTCTTGTGTTTGTTTGTTTGTTTGCTCTTTCATATAAGTCACTATTAATAACCCTTATGCCATACTGGGGCCTTTTTCTGTCCCCAGGGTGATCAACGTAAGTTTTTTAAAGGATGGCACAAGGTTAAGCTGAGACTTTTATACAGCTGTTGTTGTGATCTGGCACTACAAACATTACATTGTAGCGACAGCATAGATTGAAGCGAATAACTGTTTTCTAATTTTGTTATGATCCAAAATATTTTGTAATTTCAGTATGCCTGCTTGGACCCAGGGGTCAGCAGAGAGGATCTGTATACAAGGTGCTTGCAACTTCATGCCAAGGCAATGGACCTCTTGGTTCGGCAGGTGCGGCTCAGGCGTGCAGCCGAAAGAAAGATTTCTGTTTTAAAAGAACAGCTGGATGCCGAAAAAGAAATGCTGAATAACACTGCCCAGGAGCTGGATGCATTGCAAGCTTCGATTGCATTCGCACGTGATGGTAAGTCTTAATGTATTGTTTGGATGGTATAAACAGTGAATGTTGGCTTCAGTGTCTTATTTTAAGAAATGGGACTTAGAAAAAATACTCTATGAATTACTATTGAACGACTGTCTACATACAAATAAACATGAACGTGAAGTATTTATTTTAGTTTATGATAAATCATTTGGAGAAAATATTAAATCGATGATTAGTATCATGTTTTGTTTTCTTCATTTGTTCATTTGTGATTTTATAAGGATTAGATATATGCAAATGTCTGTTTTACCCATGTATAATTGTTAAAATTGTTTATAAATACTAACTGTCAAAAAATATTATTTGTTTTTGTTTTGTTCAGATGTGACAGAGGCCACCACTCAGACAGATGAAGACTTGTGACAGATGTGGCAATATTTTATAATAATGCTAAGTTTT
>NW_005192348.1:0-1549 GCF_000239375.1 Pundamilia nyererei | reverse complement strand
CTTTGTATCTGTAATTTAATTTAATGTTATTTTATCTCTCCTTTCCTCTCTGGCTGGGTTTTAGTTACACTGTTCTGGGTGGGTGGGGGGGTGGGGGCGCAACTGTTTGTTAATTTTGCCATAATTGTTGTTGGAAGCAATTCTTTGTTCAATAAAAAGACCTTGATCAAAAAAAAAAAAGCTGTCAGCTAATGATAGTTATATAAGAGCAGATGCTGCTGGTGCAATAAGCTGTAGTTTTACATCCAATGGATGACGATCCGATTAGTCGACTATCAAAATAATGGATTGTGGCAGCCCTATGTAACATGAATCAAGAATTACCGCCTCAGCATGCAGTCTGGTCCTATTCTCTCGCTAATGACCTGCTAACTGTATTCAGGTTGGAGCAGGGACACATGAAACAGTTTCAGGACAGCGGCCCTCGAGGACTGGAGTTTGAGCCCCCTGCTTTATGGGATGCAGAGGAATCAGGGCCCTCTCTAATCCAAGAAACAAAACGATAAGATGGGGCTGTCCTTGGTGGTGGTGGGGTTCCCTCATGCCGGGCCTTTGTTAGGGAAGTAAACAAGTTCAGAGGTTTGGGACCCAGCTGCAGAGCACTAGTCCTCCAGCCCTGGGTCGCCATGGAGTCCTGAACTAAAAACAGGAAGCACGGATTCAAATTGGGATGGGTTCAGGAAAATCTGGAGGAACTTTTCATGAATAAAAAACAGGAACTAGTTCCAGAAACGTTGCCACCTTCCTGAGCTCATTTAAGGTGTGACCGACCTGACGGAGGCGTTTCTGTTCGGTTTTCGTAGCATCGTGGGGGACGAGGTTGTCGGCATTTGGCCTCGTAACGCCGAGAAGGCCGATGTTAACTGTGCCTGCGTTTCTCACGCTGGAGTCAACATGGTGACCGGAGACGACTTCGGCCTCATCAAGCTCTTCGACTTCCCCTGCGCCGAAAAATTTGTAAGTGAGCTCCGAAAATGAGAAATCACTGAAAGGTTCAGCTCACACTGAGCGCCACCTTCTGTCTTTATTTCCAGGCGAAGCACAAGCGTTACTTCGGCCACTCGGCTCATGTGACCAACATCCGCTTCTCCTGCGATGATAAATATGTGATCAGCGCTGGCGGCAGCGACTGCAGGTGAGACCTGAATTACACCAAATCTTTGAGTGAAACCAGCCAAACGTGGGCAAAAAACTGACTGCAGAGCAGCTCAGACAGTAAACTCATGCTTTGCTTGTTTGTTTGTTTTTTTTACTTGATCTAAATGAGACGTTTTAGGACCCCTGAGACAAAATTCTAATATTTCACAGAGAAAAAGATTCAGGACCTTCAGGATGTATGTTTTCAGTTCAATTTTATTCATACAGCACCAAATCACAACAGCAGTTGGCTCAAGGTGCTTTACATTGTAAGGTAGATCGTACAATAATAGATACAGAGAAAACCCAACAATCATATGACCCCCTATGAACAAGCACTTTGGCGACAGTGGGAAGGAAAAACTCCCTTTTAACAGGAAGAAACCTCCAGCAGAACCAGGCTCGGGGAGGG
>NW_005192347.1:0-1551 GCF_000239375.1 Pundamilia nyererei | reverse complement strand
GAGGATGTACTCTGGGCCTTCTTCATTACTAAATCTTGAAAACAGCGGTCGATGTAATCTTGGAGAGCGTCTAAACTCTCCCCATTGTCCTCCAGGGTGTTAGAGATGATAGAACAGATGTTGTTAGTTATATGACAATCGATTAGTATATTTGGTAATACTGAAGCTTGAAAAACCTTTGTTAAACTATATGCTACCATTTGCTTTTTTTTTTATTCCACCAAATCTCCGGCGTCTGACGTCACCTACAACATGGGTCGCTTACCTTACTCGTCACTTCCGTCACTTACCGTCACCTCCACTCACATCTTGCTTCCTGAGCTGCAAGCAGTAGAGGTAAGGAGACCTGAGAAGCGAGGCAACCGGCATTTAACAAAATGAGGTGTCTATTTTTATATTCATAATCTATGTTACTATGCATAATCCTTATTATTACTGTTGCATCATTTATGATTTATCATTGTTATCATTTCATTGACACATTTATTGAAACTGGTGAGGTTATATTAAAGTCTGTATTTTAGGTGCTAGCATAAGCACATGATCTTTCATTGCAGGTGCAACTGTAATCATGTTATACACATATTGCATAATTAAAGGGTTGGTTCGGTTAAGTTAATTAATGGTTTGAAGCTACGGGCAGCGCGATGTCTGGCCGAACAATGGAGCAAAGTTCAAGCTGGAAGGATTTGTACTGTCTGTGGATTTTATTACTATTTAAACTTCAATTTGAACTCAACAGTTACTCATTTTCTTTAATTAAACCAACTGGGAAGACCTTTTATTTTAGTTTAGGCACAAACTTTTGTAACATTTACAGACAGATAATTATTTGGGTTAAAAGAGAAGATATTCATAGTCATACCTACAATAACAGAAATGCACAGCTACAATTATGAAAAATTATGTAGTTCTGTGTCCGGCTGTTCTGTGCCCTTCAAGGTCTGGACAGAGTGTTTCAGGCCGAATCAGACCATCAGGTAGATGGACCAGCTCTTTGTCTGCTTTTACCCCCCTTTCTTGGGCAGACCCTTGTCTGGCACAGGCTCTCCCACTGGGTTGTGGATGCATGCAGTAGACATATTTTCTCAGGTGTTCCCCTTCCACAATTCTGGCCCACTCAACCTGAGGTGTGGCCACTTCATGGATCTTATAGAGGAGTGCTTAGGCTTCAGCTACTTTTGCAGCCATATTTTCTAGACTCTGACATATTTAGCTTTCAGCTAGTGTTGGGTCTGTCTAGCACAGGCCCACCGCTGGAACGAGACAATTTAAAAACACAGCAAAAGCATTGAACACCAAGTAGGCAAAGTTTTTCTTGTTACTCATACATGAGGGAGACCTTGCCCATTCTGTTGGTTTTTGTTTTTTTGCCCTTCTCCCCCGTCCCTCTTCTCAGCTCTTTCTCTTTCTTTCTCTCCTTCTTTCCCCCAGTCAAGTCTGTCCCGTATTTAGCAAGTGAAAATAAAATAAACAATAAAAGGTGAATCAAATGGACCATTACGGCAAGGCTGGGATGGTCAATTTGGTAAAGTAAATCCGTTGGGCATC
>NW_005192346.1:0-1551 GCF_000239375.1 Pundamilia nyererei | reverse complement strand
GACACGTGCTGCGTACTCACTCTCTTGCATTCAGATCAAGCAATGAGATGGAGTACAAAGCTGTGAAGTATGGACTGAGGAAAGCTATTACAGCAGCTAAGAGGCAGTACAGAGGGAAGCTGGTGGGCTTCTATTCTTCTGCTGACCCCAGGCGGATGTGGCAAGGCATGCAGCACATCACGTAGTATAGGGCTACCACCAACACCATCGGCTGACCTTCCAGACCCTCCAGACCTCCCAGACCTTCCCAACCTCCAATACCTTTCAGAACCCCCAGATCACCGGACCCTCTCCCCCGCCAGTGGGCTCATAGACCAAGTACACAAGGTCCTGAGGTTGATCAACCCCCCGCAAGGCAGCAGGACCAGACAACATCCCTGGACGGGCCATTAGAGCATGTTCTAACGAGCTGGCTGATGTTCTCACATCCATCTTCAACCTTTCCCTCAGCCAGAGCATCGTTCCCACATGCTTCAAGACCACAACCATCATCCCTCTCCCCAAGAAAAGCCCAGAGATCACAGATCAGTTGCACTCACTCCAATCATTGCAAAGTGTTTTGACAGAGTAGTGCTGGCCTACATCAAGGGCAATATTCCACACACTCTGGATCCTCTGCAGTATGCATACTGGCCCAACAGGTCTACGTCAGACGCCAATGCTGCTGCCCTTCACCATTCCCTCTCCCACCTGGAAAATAATGATTCCTACATCAGGGTAGTCTTTGTTGACTACAGCTCTGCCTTCAACACAGTCACCCCTCACAAACTCATCCACGAACTGTCTACACTTGGCCTGCACCCCACCCTCTGTGACTGGCTACAAGACTTTTTGGCTGGCAGGCCTCAGTCTGTCAGGATCGGCAACAGGACTTCAGTCAGCATTACCACAAACACTGGTGTACCACAGGAATGCATCCTCAGCCCCATCCTCTACACCCTGTACATCCACGACTGCGTCACCTCCAACAAAAACAACATCATACTGAAGTTTGCGGGTGACACTGCAGTGATCGGTCGCATCATTGGTGGGGACGAGGCGGCTTATAGGAGAGAGGTGACTAGTCTGGTGTCATGGTGTGAGGACAACCTCACCCTCAACACTGATAAAACAAAGGAGATGATAGTGGACATGAGGAAGAAGAAGAGGCCTCACCAGCTGCTGTTTAGAGTGAAGTGGAGAGCGTGAGCAGCTTTAGGTACCTGGGCGTCCACATCAGTGAGGACCTCACCTGGACACTGAACACCACACAGCTAGTCAAGAAGGCTCAGCAGCGGCTATATATCCTGAGGAGGCTAAGGACATTTGGTATGTCGGCCAAGATCCTTAACAGCTTCTACAGCTGCCATGTGGAGAGCACATTGACCAGCTGCATCACTGCATGGTACGGAAAACACCTGCAGAGTGTGACAACAGCTGCGGAGAAGATCATCAGGACTCCCCTGATCACTATGCAGAGCATCTACCATCGAGTCCAGAGGAGAGCTGCCTCCATCCTCAAAGACTCCACACACCCTCAACACGTACTGTTCACACTTCTACTCTCGAGAC
>NW_005192345.1:0-1552 GCF_000239375.1 Pundamilia nyererei | reverse complement strand
ATTTATGACTTGTAATAGAAAACAAAAGTCTTTCATATTCAAAGTTGATGAATATTAATGTTTTGCAGTGTTAGCTTCATCTGACTTTTGAATATTTTATTTTGTTGTTGGCATTATTTCAGATGAAGGCATTGACAAGGAGACGTTTCTAAACCTTGGAGATTCAATCCGAATTAATTTACTGTTTCCTAAAATTGGACCAAGAGTAAAGTTTAGAAAGAGACTGAAAGATTACTTACAGGTAAGGCAGCTATTTCTTATTCTATATCAGCAGGTCTATTGTTTCATTAATGTGTGATGTGTTTGTTTTGATTCTGTAGATGGAGACATGTCATTTTGTCCAGGAAAAATTAACTGAATGGCATCTCAGTGAGCTGATTCACAGTTTTGAAGGTATTTTATTATAGTTTGGTTTTGGTCCTTCATAAATTACTGCTGTACTGTAATTTCATATTGATATTTTTTTTTGTCTAATTTCAATTTGAATACTTCGTTTTGTTGCAGAGGAGGGTATTGACAAAGAAGCTTTCCTAAGTCTCGAGTCAGGCAGAATCAATACTTTGATTCCAAAAATTGGACCAAGAGTAAAGTTTAAAAGGAGGCTCAGAGAATACTTACAGGTAATGTTTTATTAAATGTTACAAAAAAAATCCTGGAACATAAAGCCATAAAAGTTTAAATATACTGTTTTTTTTAATAAAACAAATGGCGGTTAAGATCAGTAGATTAATAGTGTATGCAATGCATCAGAGTGGAGGTTGTGTGTGAGCGCTGTGACATTCAGAAAAATAACCTCACAATACTCGAGTACAAGATAATGTATTTAATGTAACATTTACTGTGCATGTAATGCATTTCACACTGGCAGGTATCAATATAACAAAACTGATCACACTTCTTTTATTATACGAAATACATCTTAAATTTATCCCTCACCACTGAAGGACTTGAATAGAACACATGATGATTCTGCTGACATGATGGAAACAAGCGCAGAGCAAGAGGACAGTTCAGAAATGGTATGATCTCATTGTGTCTGAACATGGTTCATTATTGAGTGATTAATCTTTGATCATTTTTGTTATTAATGTCATCGTGTTATTATAGAAAAATTTATGTTGTCAGCGTTAATCTCCTTAAGTAAAGTAAGTAAGTTAAATTTTATTTAAATAGTACCTTTCAAGATAAAATCACAAAGTGCTTCACACAAGCAGAAATGGACATACAACCTCAAACAAACAAAATCAACCAAAAGCAAGTTTAAACAGATACATTTTTAACTGCTTTTTAAATGAAATGACTGAGTCCACAGATCTCGAACTCAAAGGGAGCGAGTTCCAGAGTCTGGGAGCCATTGATACAAACGCTCTGTCACTGTTTGTTTTTAACCTTGTATGCTGGAAAACCAGCAAGCCCTGGTCCCTGGTCACAAGACCTCAGGGACCTGCTGGGGCGATAAGGCAGAAGAAGATCACTGATGTAAGTTGGAGCTACACCGTGCAGGGCCCTATAGGTCATGATTATAATCTTAAAATGAACCCTGAACTTGACA
>NW_005192344.1:0-1552 GCF_000239375.1 Pundamilia nyererei | reverse complement strand
ATAAAACTGAAGAAAGTGATCATCACGTGTGGCAAGATAAAACAGAGGAAACAGAGACCCAAACTGCAGCCAGTGATAGGATAAAGATGTCAGAGAACCATGATGAGAATACAAATCAGGAGCAAGAGCAGAGCAGGGAGGAGAAGAAAAAGGAAATGGAAAAGAGAGTAAAAGTAGAGCAAAATAATGAGGAACGAAAACAGACCGAAAGCATCAGGCACACTGAAAAAGAAAAGACTATAAAAGAGGGGGGCGAGGGCAGAGAGACGGGAAAGGAGATCAAAACAGAAGACGAAGAGACAGAGAGTGGAGAGGGAGACGATAGAGAATTACCATCCAGCGAAGCAACTAAAAGGACAGACTTTGTTTCAATCAGCCCAACTCCTCACTCTACAATTAATATAGCTCTAGGGCTAGACTCTGTGGACTCGAATGAAGCTACGTCATCTATTCCATCTCCCCCAATGCCCAGCTCCACCTTGCATTATATCACAGATGTCAGTCACGAGATAACAACCCAAAACACAGGCCTTGTAGCAGCTGGGATTTCTAAGCCTCCAAAAGCTGATGCAAATACTCACACAGAAACTACAATGAGCACAGGGAGTGGACAACACATAACCAATCAAACTACTACATCCAGGTCAGGCCTCCACAGTCACATTAGTTCAACTATGACAACTACAGTCACCACAGCTCATCATCAGGATTCAACTGTAGGAGCTATAGATGACAGCCGCTGGACAGCTAAAAAGAACATCAGCTCAAATACTAAGATTGGAGCAAAACCTCTGCCAGGCCAAGGACCAAAGCCTGGCAAAAGACCAAAATACAACCAAAAGAAGCATCCTTTTCACCACAAACCCAGAATCGACCAAAGACCTAAACCTCAACCTGGCAAAGACCCAAAAGGAGTCGAAACTTCAAAACCTAAGCAAAGAATTCCCCCTCATATTTTACCCACTGATCAAAATTTGAATAACGATTCTATACCTAAATATGGCCAAAATTATACATCTGATCAAAACAAGTTACCTACTCAAAAGTCAAAACCTAATGAAAAGACTGTGACTCCTATTTGGACACCTCCACCACATCACAGACCTCAGAATGCAAACACCGCCGGATCTGATGAATATCCTGATCAAGTTACTGCTACTAATCAAACCGAGATTGAACCGAAATCCGAGAAGGGAATAGTCCATAATCCAAAAACTGAGAAGCCGGACCAAAATCAAAAAATAGAAAAATGGTCAAAAGGTGGAGAAAAAACAACAACTGACCAAAAACCTGGCTACAGTGGGACATCTGATGAAAATCCAACGCAAGTGTCTTATTTTAATCAAGATTCCATATCTGGAAAGAAGACCACACCTGATCTAACGAAAACACCCCCCAACCAAAAGTCTAAAATCACGCAGATCATCCCTACAAAACAAAAACCTGTCCAAGAGCCTGAATCAAAAGAAAGTCCAACAGCTAGCTACACAGAAAAAGCTAAACAAAATGAGACATCTGATGAAAATCCCTTGCATGTGTCTAATTCTAATCA
>NW_005192343.1:0-1552 GCF_000239375.1 Pundamilia nyererei | reverse complement strand
TTGTAATAAGACAGATCACACTAACATAATATGCACTGTTAGTTGATTATTTACCTGCTGCATTAACGGGAGAGGACGTGCAAACGTTACCGCTGCTGCTGGGTTGAGATTCACGAGTCCAGAGCGGAATTAAAAACACAACATTCATTTGTTTTGTGAGCAAATGCTTTTGCATATTTGTAGTGTTTCCTCCCTTAAATGAAATGTCTACTTTGCAAGTATTGCACGTTGCCCTGTTGTCATCCGTTCTCGTAAAGTATAACCAAACTTTTGAGCGTTTGAGCTGCCATGTTTCCTGCCAGGTAAATGACGCTCCGCAATGCGGTGATGTGGGGGGCGACTAGAATCAATAAGGGAATCGTTTGCAAAAATGACAAACAATTCCAAGGAATTGAAACAGTGGGAACCGGTTCTCAACAAGAACCAGCTTTTGATACCCATCCCTTGGCAAGATACTAACTCCAAGTTGCTCTCTGATGCATCTATGCATGCTATGAATGAGTGTGAATGTTAGTTAGTAAGCACTTAAAAGCATAGAAGGAAGTGCTTGTGTAGATGGGTGAATGTGGTATGTTGTATAAAGCACTTCATTTAGCAGTCCATTTACCATAACAGATTGACTTAAAATAGGCGAAGGGCCAGACTGAATATAAATAATATGAATACACACACACACACACACTCACACACACACACACACACACACACACACACACAAATAGTCTGTGTCATGTTTATGGATGTATTTGGTAGATGTGACAGACTGATTTAAAATGATCCTGGTTCAACAATAACCTCAGTTAACAGCCTGATAACTTCTTCTAAAGCAGAGCTGCACCAGAGCAGACTGTTTTTGTCTTTAGAACTTTAGACTTTGTCTCGAACCAGCTCAAAAATAAACTGCACATTACTGTAATCACAAATAAGAGAGTAGGATGCAGAGAGTTTGTTCCAGATTTCAGAGTCAAGCAGCATGGGAAATGGCCTAAACCCAGTGTGTGTATGTGTGGCTCTAAATAAATCAGAAAAAAAAGAAAGGTGGTATAATAATTATTCCATGACAAATATAACAAACATTAATGTCAATAGAAAATTGTACTTAGTAGTCAGTATAAACTTTTAATGATATACGTTTACATATGATAGAATACTGCATGATGACCTTTTGATGACTTAGACTGTTGTTCACTACAAGACTTGTTCTGTTCTCTTTGTAAGTTTCTTCCCACAGCGATAATAAGAGCTGAGCAAGCAGTTTCACTCCCTACCAGGAAGAGGAGAGCTGAAGACTCTTATCTTCACTCCCTAACAAGAAGAGGGGCTGCGTCCTTCAGAATCACACATACACACCTACATACTCACATACATACGCACCAACATTCCTCTCTCTATGAACAGTAGTGATGGGATTTCCGGCTCTTGTTAGAGATCCGGCTCTTTCGGTTCGGCTCACTAAAAAGAGCCGGCTCTTTCGGCTCCGAACCGGCTCTTCAGGTTGTTTTGTTGCTTTAATTAATTTATTATTAACAATAATATAAAATTATGCACAAAA
>NW_005192342.1:0-1553 GCF_000239375.1 Pundamilia nyererei | reverse complement strand
TAATATTTTTATTTCTCTTGCAGCCTTTGGAAGCAAAAGACGTTGTCAACGCTGTTATATACGTGCTCGGTGCCCCTCCTCATGTTCTGGTTTGTGATTTACTGTTGTTTTCATTTTCTTTTAATTGTGACTTATTTAACTTTTTTGTTTTCTTGTATTATGTGGTGTTATAAAAAGGTAACATTAACATAACTTTTCTTTCAGATTGGAGAGGTTCAGATGTTAGCAACAGAGCAGAAGTCTTAGAGTTGCACCACGAGACGCTCCTGAATTAATAAGACCAATTCTTCTTCTTTATGAAACTGACGACCAGCATTGGGTGTAACATGCTGCTGTAATCAGATTACATTTTTCAGTAATACAACACAGTTGTAACAATTATAGCACTACTGGCCTTTTAAAGGTTCTTCCAATCATCTGGAGGATGGCCAAATAGAAAGAAAAAACTGTTAATCATGTCTTGCTGTTGCTCTATAACCAGCTGATTTTAGTTCGTGTGTAAGCAGCAAGAAAATTGTAAAATGGGAATCAACTTCTGAGGAGTAAAAATAAGGACATTACTTGTATTTCTTGTATTGCATGAATTGACAAGAGCACAATGGTAAAAGCACAAACTGCATCCATGATGGAAGCAACTGCATTATACAACTAACTCAACATTAGCTCTTTGCAAATATCTGCACACACACCATGCAAACACAAGGCTAGTTAAAAGCCCAGAGAGATATTAAAGCTGAGTATATGCTAACCCCTGCCCAGCAGCCAGAGCCTCATCTTAAACATCTAACAAATGCAGTGATGAGGTTGGAGGTTCCATTTCTACCCACTCTACCTGTTTCTACAGTGTAATCACAGTGGCAGTCTTTTTTTAAACAGTGTTAGAGCTGGTTTTCGGCATTTAGAATTAAACGCTAAAAGAAATGCGTATCCACGTAAGTTAGGAATTTGTGTCAGTGTGTGGGGCTATAGCTTAAGGTCATGTTGTTCTTGCTAATTATATGATAGTGTACTTCAGGGAATCTTACAGAGTAGCATCTCACAGGTAATGTGAGTAATGACTGAAACACAGGGGACAGTTTATGATCTGGTCCTTATATAACTTTATGATGTTTGTTCTGAATAATTTCACTAACTTATCTAATAAAACAGTGTTCAAGGAAACTTTGTTGCACTCTGTTATTTTTTTTATTAGAAAATTATGTATCTATATAATTATTATGTATTATTTAAAGGAAATTAAATTTATACATTGTATGGCACAGAAAGGGCTGAAAAATAGCTGAAATATTTGGATACCGTTAATGAATAACATACTACTAATACATGTGAAAGTAAATGTAAAAAGTCCTGAGAATGTTAATGTTATGTTATGTTATTTAAACATATTGAATTTCCCAGAACACACAAACTGAGTGAAGTGACAGAAATGTCTCTGTGGCGGCCACAGTAAGAGCTGTTCGAATTCAAAGGGGCGTTCCTCCTTTGGCATTTACATTGGGTCATCCTTTATGAAACGAGGGAAGATAAAGCCATCAACACTCGTTCATGAAAAT
>NW_005192341.1:0-1554 GCF_000239375.1 Pundamilia nyererei | reverse complement strand
TCTCCAAATAAAGCCTTCTGTGTTATGTAATGTTTCTATCTCTAATAATTAGCTATCTACTACAGGTCTTTAAGCTGTAATTAAATAAAATTGAATTAAACCATTAAATAAACCACTACTTGAAAAGCCAGCTGTCTTAGCTAATTATACGCCGATCTCCAACCTTGCTTTTTATCTCAAAAATTCTTGAAAATTCTTGAATAATTCTTGAAAGAAGAAATTCAGAGGTGGGCACCTCTCAATTTTAAATACATGTAGGCATTGAGGGTTTTCAGGAGGGGCCGTGCTGTTACCTATTGCTCTCTGGCAGGAAGCACCATGCCCTCCCGTGTTTTAAATGCACTTTAGAACAGCACGCAGCAACACCTCATATGAGTGGGCGGAGGGAGGTATGGGGTCTTCACACACCCCCATTCTCTCTTAGCCATTGGGGCGGGGGGCTGGGAGGAGGAGTTGGCCGTCTGGTTGGGGTCTGGGATGCGGGGCCTTCGGGGACGGTCTGCCTGTCTCCACCCCAGGGAAAAGGGTAGCATCTCCTGGGTTACACTGCTATGGAGATGACACCCAGCTCTATCTGTCCATGATGCCAGATAACACAGTTAAACTGCAGGAATGTCTTAAAGACATAAAGACCTGGATGACCTCTAATTTTCTGCTTCTAAATTCAGCTAAAACTTTATTGTATTTGACCCTAAAAATCTTAGAAATATGGTATCTAACTTTCTCTGGATGGCTTTACCTTAGCCTCCAGTAACATTATGAGGAACCCTTGAGTCATTTTCAGTCAGGAGCGGAGGCCACCTCTGGGGACGAGTGGGATGACTCTTCTATCTCTGGGGGAGAATTCACTGAGGCCGTTAAACAGCTCTTTGGTGGCAGGCCGCCTGGGGTGGATGAGGTTTGAGTTCCTGAAGGCTCTGGACGTTTTAGGACTGTCTTGTTCGACATGTCTCTATAATGTTGCGTGGAGATCAGGGGCCTACCTCTGGAATGGCAATGGTGGTTCTCATCTTCAAGGAGGATGGATGTGTTCCAACTACAAGGGAATCACACTCCTCAGCCTCCCTGGGAAAGTCTATGCCAGGGTGCTGGAAAGGAGAGTCCATTCGTTAGTCAAATCTCGGACATAGGAAGAAATATGCGGTTTTCGTCCTGGTGGTGGAACACTGGACCAGCTCTTTACCCACTCGACAATACTTGAATGGGAGTTTGCCCAACCAGTCTACATGCAATTTGTGGACTTGGAAAAGGCATTCGACCGTGTCCCTCGGAGTGTCCTGTGGGAGCTGCTCTGGGACTATGGGGTGTCTGGCCCATTGCTACGGGTCATTCAATCCTTATACAACCGTTGCAGGAGCTTTGCAATAAGTCAGACTTGTTTCTGGTGCGTGATGGGCTCCACCAGGGCTGCCCTTTGTCACAGATTTTGTTCATAAATTTTATAGACAGAATCTCTAAGTGTAGCCAAGTGGTGGAAGGCTTTCACTTAGGTGGTCTCAGAATCTCATCTTTGCTTTTTGCAGATGATGTGGTTCTGTTGGCTTCATCGGGTGA
>NW_005192340.1:0-1555 GCF_000239375.1 Pundamilia nyererei | reverse complement strand
CCTCGTCTCCATAGATTGGAAGTGGAGATAAGGGGTGTGATGATGTGAGAGGATGATAGCAAATCAGAGGGGTTAAAGAACATTTGTAACCTTCCTCTTCTTTATGTCAGACTAAAGACATAGGTCAACAAAAAAAAAATTGTAATCATCAGAAAGCACAAAACACTTTTCTAAACCAGCTTTTCATGCTGACTTCAGTCACATGAACTTTTTGAATTATTATTAATATTCATTTGCAATAGACTTGGATGCAGTTTTTTATTAAACAGCGGGCACCAATCAAGTAAATTTTCAGTGCGAAGTCAGATAGGCAAACACTGTGTCATAGATATAATGACCAGTGTCAGTCAGCTACCACTGTACTGTACCGGCCCACCAGGTATTGAAGCCATAAAGCCTTTGAATGAAAACAAACACTGTTGTGACAGTGACATACACTGTCCTGTTGGTATATGTATGATTTCTATACATTTTACAACAGATAAAAACTTTGGTTGTAAGCTTCAGATAATTATTTAATAAAAGCTTGACATTTTAAATGAGAATACAAAAGAAAAGTATTTCTTTGTGCCCCCCCTTTCCCTCTTAATGCCCTACCTGCCCCCCTGGCAAAACTTTGCTGGACCCACCCCGGCACAGTTACCAGCTGTCAGCTACTTAGAAAAGGATCCTGGTGTTATTTGTCTCTCAGAAACAGTTCATAACTTCCCATCAACTCATTCATGCCACCTTAAAGGTTAACCTGTTTCTCCATCACCTGTTCAGGTCTGATGATTCAGCAGGGATCTCTCCAGGTTTCATCTTCATGTTTCCCTCTCACCACATATCCAAACCGATATCATGACCAGCTGCTTTTACGGCTGTGGCTCCAGCAAACATCAGCTGATACTAAGTAATATTTTAATAAATTCTAACAACAGCTTATCACGCTGTTGTTCAGCGCGACATCGCTGGTTTCCTCTTTCTGGCGCAAAGTGGGAGATAAACAAATAAGAGAGACGGGAGTTGCGTTAGAAAAGCTGATCAGCTGATCATTGATCTGTTTCATGATTGAAGTAGCTACAGGAGAGGGAGGGGGAGAAAATGAGAGAAGAAGAAGCAGCTGACAGCGTAAATACAGAGTAACTCCAGCTTTGTGTCTCTTTCCATTCTAGCTGAAATCCGGGACAAACTGCGTTCCTTTTCAGCTCAATGCGAAACATTTTCTCTGAATACGAGACGATTTAGTTTTTTACGGGACGGTTGGCAACTCTACTAACTAACCTTATGAACAAAATAAACTTCACTATCCGCCCAGCAGCATAGAAACTCCGTCATGCTAGCTAGCACGCAGTACCAGTTATTGTAACTAACTGTAAAAAGTCAGCAAAACGAAAATAAACTACACCTAAACTTGGTTTATATCTGACCCAGATAGACTGCAGGTCATAACACTCGGACCCTCATCCACCTACTGGCCTCTGTGGAAACTCCACCATAGCCACCACCAAACAACTGAGTTATTTTTACACATCGGCCAGTATCTGGCCAATCCACCACCATTCATTGTTTATAC
>NW_005192339.1:0-1555 GCF_000239375.1 Pundamilia nyererei | reverse complement strand
TCACTGAGTCATGGTCGCAGGACCATGACAGAAAGCTTTCACAGGTAGGAATGTGAGAGCGGTTAACTGGTATACATTCTTTAGTGTAAGCAGGAGGGAGTTCAATCATTTCTGAGGAGTTATAGCCTCTTACCTTGAAACCTGAGACGCGTTCGCTTGGCATAACAACATCTTTACCAAGCAGTGTAGTGAGCTTCAACCTTATTGGGGTGGCCTTAGCTTGGAGGTTATTAGACACATCTTGGTCAATGAACACTGTGTCACTTTGCGTGTCTAGGAGGGCATAAACAAGACTTTCTGTACCTGGATGTTGCTCTGAAGAAACCCATACTGGTAGAATCATGGAGGTGCTCACGCACTGTTCACTGGCTTCTGCATTCAGAGACAGGGTGGTTGCAGCCTGTTCTGTGCTGATCTGAGTTTGTGGCTGGTTTGAGGCTGATTTATAATTGTTATAGTTGAAGTTGTGCAGACAGGTAGGATGGTTTTTCACTTCACACTTCACATACAAGTCTGTAATTACAGTTCTTTGCGCTGTGTCCGGGTTTGAGACAATCATAACAGAGTTTTTTCTCCTGTATATATTTCCTTCGTTCCTTAAGCAATTTTCCATTGAACTGTGGGCAACTGTGAAGTTTATGTCCGTTGTTTTGACAGAACATGCATGGGGCCTTAACATTTGCACCTTTTGTATTTTCTGTCTCAGTTATCGCCTGGGTGTGGAGAACACTAGAGGTGGGCCTTTTGTCTTTTTGGCATCCCTTACCACTGTCTGTGGTGAAGTTTGCAGAGTGGAGAGCCTGAAATGATGTAATTGGGTTGCACATGATCTCTGCTTCAGAAGACATGAACTTGGCAAAGTCCTTTAAACCTGGAAACTTCCCACTTTCTTTCATAAACTGAGTAGCCTGGTGATTACACCTTGCAGCTGCCCAGTTTGGTAACTTTTGAACAAGTTTTTGGTTCTCTTCAGAATCCTTGAGAATGCTCAAGGCTTCAATGTGGGGCGTGGCCTCGTGACATGTTTGAATGAAATCAGTAAATGCCCTGAATCCTGAGGAGTCATTTGTTTGGATCTTTGGCCATTTTGCCAGCCTTTCTCTGAACTCTCTCTGTACCACAAATGGATGTCCATACCTGTGGTTGAGACGCTCCCATGCATCTCTGTATGCTTCACTGTTGTTTCTATTGAAGATGCCATCAAGCGTTTGTCGACCTGGACCTCCTATGTATTTATTTAAGTAGTGCAGTTTGTCAGCAGGAGAGATGTTCCTTTTATCAATGAGAGCAGTAAAGGAAGCTTTCCACTCAATGAATTGTATTGGGTCACCTGTGAACGTGGAGGGCTCTGGCACTGGCAGTCTGTTCAATGCAACACTATCCAGTACTGCTTGTCCTAAGTAGAGGAAATCTGTTTGTGGAAGTGAGGTAGACACTACATTGTTGTCAGGGACTTTACTGAGATTAGAAACTGTGGGGGCTTTCTGAGCAGTGTTTCTATAGTCAACATCAGAGGCACTGATTTCACTCTTTATCTCAGTGTCATAGGTCCTTA
>NW_005192338.1:0-1555 GCF_000239375.1 Pundamilia nyererei | reverse complement strand
AATTAATTACTTTTTTAAAGTAACTTACCCAACACTGCCCAGCTCACAGGGTGCATTGCAGCATGTGGTGACTGGCCATCCTGAGGGGAAAATTGCCTCAGTCCCATCGTTCTTTTGTTTGCAAAAAAGGGGGACCCGCGATATATGCTTCAGCAACTCACACATGTAAAACATTTTAACGAACTAGGAGAGAAACTGCAAAGAATCAAAGAAAAAATTTGCAATGGAAGTGGAAACACCACTACGATTCTTATTGTTTTGTTAGGATGACTTTTTTAACCCCTATTTAAAGGACAAAAATTGACTTTTGTTCTCCAAGCATTTCGTGTCACCCAAAATCTCACAAGAATGACAGTGGGGGTCTGCCAGTCATAAAATGAGGAGTAAGAGCTGCCTCAGCCGATTACGTCACAGCGACGCGACAAAGGCTGTCCCAATTCAAAGGCTGCTCCAAATGTGGCCGAAAATCCATCCTTTTTTCCCCTGCGTTTGAAGGATGGGTCAAATTCAACACATTACAAAATTCAGAGCGCGTTGGTGGGTGTGGATAATTTTTTAGAGGAAAAAAACAAAAAACAAAAACAGCGGATGGTTGATATGGGGCAGCCGAATAGTAAACTTTTAAAAGTAGGGCTGGGCTATATCATACCGCTCACATTAATACCGGTATAATGTTGGACAACGATAAGAAAATGAAATACAGATATATGGATAAAATATGGATAAAACACGCATGCGCAATGCCTTTGTTTTCATACGCACATGGCTGGAAAAAGCACAGCGGTGACGGAGAATGAGAAGGGTGAAAGTGGATCGTTGAGTGAAAGAGATGAACCAGAATTGGTTTGTAAAAATGCAGCAACTTCAGTGGCGTGGAACTGATTTAGCTTTCGTCCATTAGATATACAACAAAGCACTATTTTTGGTAGAGAGTGCTAGCGGGCTGTCGGTATTACTGTGGTAAGGTATTACTGAGATTTCTAAAAACGCCTGCCAGGCGTTTTTGCGTTTACGTGTGGACGTGTCGTCTTTTCGCGATCGCGTCGCGCATGAAAATATCACCAACTCGTGACATGTTTAAACATTTTGTTGTTCAACAGCATCAAGACTGACTGGGTGTGTTTGAATGAACCTCACACATGTCACAGATGACACATTTTGGCGTTTTTTGCTGGCTTGTCGGTAGCAGCTCCTGAAACGCAAGTCTACCACACATCTGTTCGACCAAAGCCAGTTAATCTGGAACACGGGCCGATTTTTTGTCCCAGTCCAGCCCTGGATGAATCTGGAGACGGTCCTATTAAGTCCTATTCTAAAGGCTGATTGCCCTCCCCCACGCTTGTACCTGTGGCTTTCTGTCCTGGGGATGGGGGCTGGTTGTTGTCCTGTCCTGTCCTGCACCCCATCCTTTTGTTCATATTCAAAGACTATTTTTCTGTATCTATTCTTACCCCCTAAAACCCGCCGTATTATAATGTTGCAAGCAATCACAAACTCTACAGTCTGTCTAACTCCAATGTATACCAAATAATCTGTTATTCTCAACAGAGCTAAA
>NW_005192337.1:0-1556 GCF_000239375.1 Pundamilia nyererei | reverse complement strand
TTTTCTTTTCCATCTCCCATTTTTCTGCCCTCAGAAATGCCTGTGACCTGTTCTTTCTTTTCTATTCTTTCTGTCTGACTCACCCTGCTTTCTCCCTTTCACTTTACCCCTCCTTTCCCCTTTAACCAGACAGTTTCACAAAACCAATATTTTCTGCTGAGAGCGTGAATCCGTCATAGTCTGTTTTTTTTCAGAAGGAATGTCGGTCTGTTCCTCTGCTTCTTACTGTCTCAGTATTGACTAGACCTACAACTTCTCTTTAGGAACTTGTAGGGGAATCAGAAATCTGTTGTATAAACACTCTGCTGGAGTTTGATATCTACTGCTGGTCCCAGAACAAATCCACTTGTCTGTTTCTCTCAGGAGAAGCAGATTCACCATCGCACAGCAGAGGCTGATTCCCCGTGGCCAATTCTGTTGTGAATTCACAAACTCAAATTCACTTCAAACAACTTTCCTGCTCTAGTATCTTGTTTCATCTTTCTTTTTGCTCTTTGAAAATCCTTCTTTTTCTTTCCCTTTCTCACATACACCCGCATGCACACACATACATGCACTCGCAGAGCCCTGTTGCCAAACTTGATGGATTCCCACTTAAATTTCTGTCTGAACAGGCAGATAGAGTGCAGGTGTGTCACGGCCAGCGGAGGCAAGGTCATGGACAGCAAACAGGTGTGTGTGTCTGTGCAGGAGTGTATTTTCCTAGGCATGTGTGTGTTGTGTAGTGCCTGTGTGTTTGTCACTCAAGAGGCGTGTTTGACTACAGGCTATGATTTAGTTTTAGTGCTGACATTAGTGACTCTCTAAGTGCACCTCCAACAACAAACTACTACCTCTGCGCCCTGTAAATCCTTTAACTATGCTTCAGTGTGTGCAGCTTCTGTGTTTCAGGCCTTTTTCTGACTGATTTCTGTGTGTTTGAATGACAATTCTGCATGTTTCAGTTTATTATTGCATGCCATATATTCTGTTAATAATCTTTATTTTAGTTAAGCGTCTGTGTATAAGTGTGCAATCGTTCAAGCACTGGAACAGCCATGTGTCTGGGAATGTGGTTCGTTTTTTTTTTTTACTCAAAGAGCATCATGTAAGTCTGGTATTTCACTTTTCAGACAGAAACAGTTGTCTCCTTTTGTACGGAAGTCTACATTCGTGCTCATGGGGTGGTTTGATATCCACTGGGTGGAGAAACACTGACACAACACTCTCAGCAGGAAAGGTTTGTCTCTTACAGGAATCAATGGCCTGCTTAGAATAACCACATTTCATCCGAGTTTCACCCTCGGCTTTGCAGAATTTAAATCTGAGCCACGATCTGTGCTGTCAGGAGAAATGTAAGAGCAATATTTTACCTTGAAGAGACAAAAATGAGTTCTGGAGCTCCGCACACTTACACAGATACATGCACATCCTACACACATTGAAATAGATCAAAATTATATATCACGATTTGCATTTCTGCAGACAGTTTTTGCTTCCTTCCCCATAAATTGTTCTGAGCACCACGGAAAAAAATTACAACAGGCATCAGTAACTTACAATAATATAAGAAAGCA
>NW_005192336.1:0-1556 GCF_000239375.1 Pundamilia nyererei | reverse complement strand
TTTGGAAGTTCAGTTCATGCTAGAAATGTGTTTTGGAGTTTGTACGTGTTTTGTCTCTAGGGGCCACTGCATATATTTATACATAAACATACATAAATAAAAACACTTTTTCTACGTTAGTAATTCCTTTTGTGCATAATTTTATATTATTGTTAATAATAAATTAATTACAGCAACAAAACAACCTGAAGATCCGGGAATCACATCACTAGAAACAATGCAGATGGAGTGAAAGAGAATACTTTAAACACAATCAAAAAACTTGCTAGTTAAAAAAAGCTAATTACAGTTAATTTGCACAACAACTGTTCATCATGTAGAAAAGTGATCTCTTCCCCTGCTGTCACCACTGCTGCTGCGTGCCATACAAACAGACTTTTACCTTGTTAGGAACAAAGTAAAACTGCTGCTGTCTGTACAACAAGTAACACATCAAATGTGTAATACAGCGGTCCCCAATCCCCGGGCCTCGGACCAGTACCGGTCCGTGAGTCGTTTGGTACCGGGCCGCGAGAGTTGAGGCTCAGGTGTGAAATGTATAGTTTTCAGGGTTTTTAATCGGTTTTCTGCGTTATTTTGTTATCGTTTACTCGGTTTTCCTTGGTCTTTTCACGTGTGTTATGAATAAATTTTCTTTTTTTCGGTACCGGTACTAGTTTTATTTTGTTGTATTTATCCACGACACCTTAAAGGCCGATCCATGAAAATATTGTCGAGCGCAAAAAAGGTTGGAGACTGCTGGTGTAATAGACATGGCATTTCACCGCTTGTAGAGGCAAAGCATGAAAAGCACGCGGTGGACAAGCGTGTCTATTACACAATTTGTCGTGATATCAAGTTGGGCCTTTAGAAAGAAAGAAAGGAGATGTAATACACAGACCCAACGATGTCTAACTTTTTTTTCAAAAAACTATTTCTATTTTTTCTTTTTTTCCTATATGGTGCAAATTAGGGCTGGGCTATATCATACCGTTCATGGTAATACTGGTGTAATTTTGGGCAACCATAGGAAAATGAAATATCGCGATAGAATATGGGTAAAACGTACATGCGCAGTGCCTATGTTTACATACCCACATGGCAGCGACGCAGAATGAGAAGAGCGAAAGTGGATCGTTAAATGAAACCGATGAACCAGAATTGGTTTGTAAAAATGATGCAACTTCAGTGGTGTGGAACTGGTTTAGCTTTCGTCCGTCAGATACACAACAAAGCACTATTTTTGGTAGAGCATGCTAGCAGGCCATCATTATTACCGTGTTGTTTGGAAAATACGTCACACTTAAAATCAATCCTTTGATTTTTCTGAAAATCGTTAGCGCCCCTTATAATCCTGTGTGCCTTATGTATGAATTCTGGTTGTGTTTACTGACCTCGAAACGATTTTATGTCGTACACGGCACTCGAAAATCTGTCAAATGTTTTAGTACGACTTTGCTAAGCTACAAACCCGCTTGATGGATTGTCGGAGCATTACGGCTATCGTAGGCAGGCGCCTCGCGGAGTGATACGTACTGCGCTTCCACATAATATTACCGCATTGTGTGTGTGTGTGT
>NW_005192335.1:0-1556 GCF_000239375.1 Pundamilia nyererei | reverse complement strand
ACGACCCGCTCTACCTGCTGAGCCACAGGTGGAGTCATCAGGGTGGAGTCGTTTCAGTAAGGACAGATCAATAGAAAGAATGAAGACAAAGAGTTATTGATGAGCAGAATATAGACAGATGTTTGGTGGTTGGACTCCAAAACAAAACAAACACAAGGAGCCAGAAACAAACAAAAAAAAAAAAAGCGCAAACACTGGAGCCCGGAAAACAACAGAACAAAAACAGGCTCATGACAGGCGCAGGCGGCCAGGAAAACCAGTTTCCACAAAGTTCAGGGGGCCGGCTCGGAGGTTGACAGCACAACAGTCCAAAACAGTTCAGGTCCGGAGGCCTGCCACACGGAAGGCAACGGCGGCAACAACGACGACGACGTCCAGCCAATGGCCTGGAAGGTGGCCGGACAGGACGAGGACGTTGAATCAGAGGCCTGGAAGAAGGCCGGCGATGTTGAGGCGCAGGATGTGGTCCGGACGGCAGCGTGGCCGTCACAGGACCAGGTGAGGCAGGACCAGACGAGGCTGAAGCTGAAGCTGAAGCAGGACCAGGCGAAGCTGTAGCTGAAGCTGGACCAGGCGAAGCTGAAGACTCGGAGGCTGGACCAGACGAGGAAGGCGCTGCAGGCGACGGCGAGGAAGGCTGCTGGACGGGCCCCTCGGACCCTCCAGCGGGAACAGGCGGCTGAAGCGGTTCCTCGGACCCTTCAGCGGAGACAGAAGGCTGAACGGGCCACTTGGACCCTCCAGCGGAGACTGAAGACGGCTGGAGCGGTACTCCAGAACCCCCAGCAGGAACAACAGGTGGCAGAACAGATGATTGAGGAGAGGAGTGACGGTGGCGTTGTTTCCTTCTAGATGAGGGAACAGGAACCGGTGGAGAAATGGAGACCTCCTCCTGATCCTCCGACCACATAGCTGCCAGGAAAAAGGCAGGCGAACGGGCAGGTGAACAATGTCCCGGCTGGTGTGTTGAAGGAGAGGAAGTCCGTGGCAGCGTAGAGGCAGGTGGGGAGTGTGTGTCTTGCTGAAGCAGTGATGGGGAAGATTTAGTGAGTGAGAGAGCAAGCTCACCAGCCCTGATTTGCTCTCTCCAGGCAGTTATGGTGTTCTCCAACTTAGTGTCCTTAGCAAACTGAGAAAGCTGAGGGTTATGCCGAATAATGGCATCTACTGCACTTAGCCCGACTGCCATAGTCTGTAAATCCTGTGACTGGGCAATGCGGTCGAGCAGACTCACCATCCACACCATCTCGGCGTTGAACTCCGAGGTGGAAATGTCTGCGGGGTCCATGTTCTGGTTGCGATCTTCTGTTATGTGAAGGCTGTGTGCAGGCAGCAATGGTGGACCCAAAGTGCAGACGCTCGGAGGCACAATGTAAAATCAAAATTCATTGATTTACGTAAAGCCTTTTGTTAGAGTTGAATTGTTAGATGTTTGTCATTTTTATGTTTACCATTTGTACAGTGTTTTAACTGATGAAACTCCACTGTCCTTCCCCCCAGATTCTCGAGGTTCTGGTGGGGGGCTGTAATGTTTTATTGCAGATACATCCTATCTG
>NW_005192334.1:0-1556 GCF_000239375.1 Pundamilia nyererei | reverse complement strand
CATTTTCTTTTGCCAAATTTCTTCATAACTAAAAAGTGACAAAATGAATAATAAAAAAAGTTAAAACATTCCCGCTACAAATTCTCAGTCTGCTCTGATGCTTTCAAATACCCGTTTTTTTTCAGCCAGACTGCTATTTTGCGTTACAAATGACTAAAGCGATTTCATGCTTATTTAAACTGTACTTCTTCATTGCAGGTATTTTCCAAGCAGAGGGAAGACGAAGAAAAATTTCAATATGCAAAAATGGGCTGCATATCTGTCCTATACTTTCTATCAAAGTACAAAGACTCTCTGATAACTGTATGCTTGGTAGAGAAATATAGGAGTTCACATTGTTAAATGCCACGGCTGCAAACTCAGCAGTCATTATATCAGAGGTGTATATGTTTGCTGCTAATAAAGAGCTGCTCCACTGTAGAGCACTAGTGTCGAATAAGGAACACTTACTTGCTGTGACCATGTGACAGGAAGTACAAGGCAAAACAGAATGACATTCAAGATCAATACAATCTGCTTGACTGTTCAAAAGGAGGATTGAATTCCAAGTCACTGACTTACTATAATTAGGTTCTTCCTTTAGAAGCAACAACCCAAGCTAATGTATATAAACACAACCTGCGCTAAGGCAATAACATGTCCGTAACCATGGTGTTAACTGGAGTCCAAATACTAGCCAGGAGACCCAAAGGAACCCACTCCCCCATTTGCAAGATCTCCCAAAAGCAAAGCAAAGCTGAGCTGCAGATAGATGCTTCATGCTTTTCTGGCCTGATATTCCACCAACAGAGAAATCTATGTGCAAAGCAACTCAATAGTGCTCTGAGGGGGGGGGGAATAGCCTGGTCTAGACTCAGTTCAGACTGCAATGCAGAGCTACGAGACAACCTGCATTCACGTGGATGAGATGAAAACGAGGACCCAGCATTAATGAGCTCTGACATGCAACCTTGACTCCCAACGTCAACACCAGGTGAACGGAGAGGTGGGATGGCGCTGTGGCCGAGCCTGCCTCTATGCAACACACACACACCTCAACAAGACTAGCAGTTTAAAGCAACGCCTGCGCCACATCACCACCCCACAGAGGTGCTCGTCTACCTTTCCAACTGCATCAGTTTGCGCATGAAGCCACAGAAGTTGACATTTTTCCCCGTCTCTCCCCCCAAGCAGGTCACAAGGTGGAGATGTGATAGCTGTTTGGGCCAGTATTTGCGCAGACAACAGCCGATTAATAAAATATTCAAATTAAACGCCTGGGATTATTATATAAGACTTATGTCACTGAGAAGTGATGCGTAATGCGCAGCCATCAGAGCATCCCCAAGCCAGCTGATGGGCTAAAAAAAATACACAACACAAAATCAAATGGTCCATTCCGTTTACCTGAATGCAAAACTAAACCCTGCTATACACAGCTGTAGAGACCTCCTGTGAATTATTAGAAAACACCCAATGAAGGACAGGCTGTACGAAGCCTTCGGGGCCGCCGGAGTCCCACTGGTCGTGCCCTTGATTATCAACACCGCTTGGAAGGACCACCACAGCACAAAATC
>NW_005192333.1:0-1556 GCF_000239375.1 Pundamilia nyererei | reverse complement strand
CAGTAAAACTTACCAAATATGCATTTGCAGAGCGCTGTATCTTTAAATGCCCTTTTTTGCTTTGTCTGGTCCTTGGTTTTTTTCCCTGCCCAGTTTAGTACCGAGGCCAGCTCATTTGTAATGGCATAAGCCATCACCAGTGTGTGAATGTGTGTGTGAATGGGTGGATGACTGGATATGTAAAGTGCTTTGGGGTCCTTAGGGACTAGTAAAGCGCTATATAAGTACAGGCCATTTACCATTTACCATTTACATGGCGGACTCGCACCACCAGTGTGGTCCCTCCAATCAAAGCAAAGCGTCTCACCTATAGACACATTTTAAGAGATGGAATTGGCGTGTCTCATGTCTTAAATGTGTATGCAAGTGCTTGTGTGTATGCCGTTGTTATGTATTTAAATCACATCTGACAGCTATTACACTTTATAGTTACAAAGTGTACATAACCTTTATATACTTACCATTGCCTTATTTGCCTCTTGTGATTGAAGAGCTGGCTCTGCATTGTTTAGCTCCTCAATGTTGTGCAAGGGCAAATCCAGAGGCAATACCCTAGCATGAACAGGGTCAGTGCTGCAGGATTAACGGAAGGCTCATGGAGGTCCCTGACTTCTCTGATCAGCTCTGTTATCATGATTATAAGTTTTTGGAAGGCTGCATCTGTTGAAAAGAACAATAACACAAAGAATACTGGCTTGTGATAAACTGGATAAGCATTGTGATGAGAAAAACAACTATATCCATAAGTGATGGCTTCACATTTTGCATTCAGGTTTAAGTAGTTCAATCTGTTAAAACTGTTTACAATTTAGCCTTTTACATATAAATGAAATCCTATGAAAAATGTCAAAGTACAAAATTTTAGAACTTGCCTCAGACTCTCTGGAATCTAAAAAAGCAAAATATGATGATACTCAGCAGCATAAATTAGTGTTTTGAAGTTAAGATTACAATGAAATTATGATGCAGCTCATTGTTTCAAAGCATACCGTCGTTAGAGAAGGCACTGACCGCAGACTATTTGCTGGGGAGGTTGCACAGCTGTGTAGGTTGGTGAAAGGAGCCAGTAGATGGCCGGGGCATCATGATGGTTGCTACTACACTGCAAATTATCTGGTGCTTGCCACGATTTAAAATCCTATTTTTAGACAGGCCAGATTATTTGCCTTGTTTTAAAAAAGATTTACTTGTTTCTAAGTCTGGATTTTAGATAATAGACTTAAATTGAGAATAACCACATAATTGTGTCTATATTAGTACAGAAATCCAGAAATGGGAAGAATAACTCTTAAAATAGCCTACATTAGGTCTCTCACCAGATTTCTCTCAAAATATCACTTGTTTCAAGATAGAGTGACAAACTCAATTTGCTTGATTTAGGAAATTCACCCAAGGCACCTGTTGAAAATATGATTTATTCAAAATCATGTCTGACTTCAAAATTGTACATATAAGGGAAAAAATTAACCACAATTTATGATACAAATCACATTTCAAAGACAGCTGTTTGTCACAGCATGCCAGCATTATGTGGTACAACATTGACATTGGTTTAG
>NW_005192332.1:0-1557 GCF_000239375.1 Pundamilia nyererei | reverse complement strand
AGTCATTCTTTTTTGAACAAAACTCAAAACAGAGCCTATTAATCTTTCAGTCATTTCTAACCCCCCCCCAAAAAAAAAAAATCCCACATGCATACTACCCTTTAGGGCTAAGCCCCGGGTGTTTCAAATGTCTGGCTCCGCCTCTGACTCAAAGTGTCATGGTCCTGGGTTTTGTGTTTTGTGATTATTTTCCTCTGTTCTAGTAATTCTGTGCCCTCCCCCCTTGTGTCCGGTTCGGGTTCTAGATTTCCTGGTTTGTTCTGAAAGTCTGTGTCTGTTGTCATTGTGTTCAGCTTGTCTCCGCCGGTCCTCATGTGTATTGGGTTCAGCTGTTCTTCCCTCCTGTGTGTGATTACCCGATTACCTTGTGTGTGTATATTTAGTGGGTGTCGGTCTGTGTTCATTGTCGGCTCGTCTGCGTTCTATGGTGTTCCGTTCCTGTCTCTGCGTCTCTCTGCTTCGTTAAGATTTCAGGTTTGCTCTTTAGTTTCTCCCAGTTTAGGTTTCCGTTAGTAATCTCTCATGCTTCGTTGCCTGTTTCTGCCACTGCGTAAATAAACATCACTCGAATCATCAGTCACTGCTGCATTTTGGGTCCTCCTTTTCCTCCACACCAAACGGCTCACTCCGCCAGCCGTGACACAAAGTGCTCTACGCAACATGCTACATTCACACACTTTCTCTTAACTGAGTGCTTCCTAACTACATTCATACACATTCACAGTCACAACATGCAGACTCGAGAAGCCAGGGATTGAACCACTAACCTTCCGATCAATAGGTGACCTGCGGTACCACCTGAGCTACAGCCACACACTGTCAAAGATGTGTAAACCCTCACTAGGTTTTGGATCAAGTGTACATTCATAACCCTGTCAAACCTGCATTTGAAACGTTGGCTACCCTAGCAGTATAGTGTTGCAACATTGCATTTGGGTCTTCTGAATAAAACAGGAAACTAGGACCATAAATAGTGTCTCATTGCGAGACCTGGCCCGCATCTGGTTGACATACACTCTGCCATGACACCAGTCAGTCAGAAGTGCCAGCTTGATGCCAGATACCGGCCAGGTCTATTTTCCAAGGGGTCTGGGCCACATAAACCAAACCATAATTGAGCTCGTAGCATGCCATCACATAAACAGTGCCATCTGTGCCAGGTGTGGCCCATATCTGGATGACATACGTCTTTTCATGCCAGAGGTCAGCCAGCAGTGCCGGCTTGATACCAGATCCGAGCCGGACCTGCTTGCTATGTGGGTTATGGCTCACTACCAAGGCCGGGTTTTGTGTTTTTCAGGTTTGTGGGTATTTAAAGAGTTGATAGCACACATAAAGCATGTCACTGGACACTGCAAATGTTAACATCATGGTGGAGTTAGATCAACAATCCGATTATTAATCAACCTGGAGAACTGATATTTGGCTGGAAAATTAATTCTCATAAACAGCAGTTCCTCTAGTGGCTACTGGAGGCTGGCTCCCAAAGTGATTCAGTCCCAACAGACAGACCGTAGTGTTAAAAAGCCTTCTTAATGCTTTTTTCAATGCTGTTTA
>NW_005192331.1:0-1557 GCF_000239375.1 Pundamilia nyererei | reverse complement strand
TTTTTTTCTGTAAATAAAACCAGGCCCGAACACATTACCCTAACCGCACAAACTGCGAGATGACGGCTCTGCCTTTGTTCTGCCACAGGAGGGAGAAGATTTAAACGCTTCCTTTTAATATTTGTGTTAAATTTGGCTTCGCTTTTGCGGATTATTAATGTGTCCGTGGACTAAGAGCCCGATAAGACGGTGCAGTGTGAGGAGAAAGCTGCAGGTGACGATGACATCATCTGAAGGTTTGGGGAGAGAAGTGGCTGTGAAGTAATGCAGCACCATATATTTACTCCTAAATAACACACAAGCACGGGTTTTGCAGGACACATTCAGCGTGTAGACATACCTAATCCTCAAGGATTGACGGGCATTGTGCGGGTTTTGTCGCTTGCGGTGCCTCTAAATGTTGGCAACTTTTTTTTTTTATTGTGCTGTTTTTTGCTGGCTTCAACTGGACTGCCAATCAAAGTTGTTTTTCTCCTCTGCCGGTGTTTTTCCACTTCACAACAAAAGGGGGGCGCTGTCCCAAGTTGTAGCCCGAAAGAGACGTATTTGCTGCAGATTAGAGGTCCAGAAATGGAACAAAACAAGCAGGAATGTGAGCAGCTACTTTGTGTTTAAAGACTAATATGCGCTGCTTTTTTTTAAATTTTTTTATTTTTTTTACTGCTGCTATACTTTTACATAAATTTGCTGCAACTGGAGACAAACGATACGCAATATATACTGGCCGTGCATTTGCCTTTTGATTTGATAACCTTAAACCTTTTGCTTGTTTGTGAGACCTAATTATCAGGGAAAGTCTTTTCTACCCTACAGTGTCCTTGCTCTACCTGCATGCCATGTTTTCTGACAGGTCCCATCATTCATGTGCAGTATGTATGCTCGCCTTTGTCTCCCCCCCCCCAAATCATCCTGCAGCACAGTGTTTTGTTTATCTTGGTTGTGTTGTATGTGAAGCTCCAGCTTCTTTCCCTTCCTTCTCCTTTTCCAATCTTGGCTGCAGCTGGTTTGTTTTGCACTATTCCCCAAGTTCAGGTTGCAAGAGCAACACCTCCCCACCCCCCCAAGCTGCTTCTTCTGGTGATAAAGGTGGGCGCATGATGAGGTTGAACCCCTTCCAGACTCAGTAAGGAATGCAGATTGAATGTCCTTCTCCTATATCTGCAGCAGCCCCCTCCTGCAGCCCACCACGCACCAACACACTGAAGCGGCTGCTGGTGTAATTTTCCTCTCTTTGTGTGTCATCTTAGTCCAGCGCTCTCCTTCCTAGCCTTGCTTGTTTGTCAGCCAGCTATCAAAGCCTGTCTTTGTCTCCCTTTACCTTTCCTCCTCTCGGTGACGTCATCCCTGTTTTTCATTTCATCCGTAGTCCTCTCTGATCAATACACAAATTATCTGTCCTCTCCCGTGTTGAGGAAAAAGGAAATTTCTTTTGAATGTCAAATGATCTGCACCTGTGAATCTTTTTCTTTCACAACAGGCCCTACTGTGGGTTGTTTATGTTAATATTTTGCAGGCAAGCCACAAGTTTGACTGCATCTTGTGATTTGAATACAGCAA
>NW_005192330.1:0-1557 GCF_000239375.1 Pundamilia nyererei | reverse complement strand
AACTTAAATGTGTGACAAGAAGTTCACTTTGTCTTGTGGAGCAGCTTTAAATAACTAGAAGGGCAGAGAGAGATCAAATTCACCCGATACAGGTGACACCAGGTGTTTTTATTTCAACACATATAAGAAAAAGTTGGAAAACTTGCAGGATTTGGAAACTTTGCACAGGGTCATGCAAAAACACGATCTGTCAAAAGGTCAGACTAGGGGTGTGCTTGGTCTAAAACTTTTGGTTGCAGAGCTCCAGCTGGCTAAACAGGCTTGGCTAGACATCGAGCAGCACAATGAAAAGTTTCTGAAAACAATTCTTCTGTCAACAAAAGAAACTACACCGAGCTGATCTACCGGCTGATGATGTTTGAGTAGAGGTTGGCAATGAAACAAACGGTGTATGTCTAGTCGTACTCAGGATGCCCTAATCTTTCTATCTGGATGGTTATGTTGGACAAGCTTAAGTAACCAGACACCTTTCATCTACGTCCTGTTAGATGAAATGACATGCATGTCTCTCTCAAGAGAGGGTGGCTGATAGTCAGCTCCTCTGATGTTCTGCCTTGGCTTGTCTGCAGCACAGCTCATATATGCCAAGGTCCACCTCACGGGGATAAAGATAACCTGCCATGTGTGATTTTTTTTTGACATTTGAATGTTTTTTTTAATTATTAATCTCTTTCCATTTTGATAAACAAGATGTGCAGTTTAATGAACATAGAGGCATGACAACCAAAACAAAACAGGAGTGTGGATAACACTGTATATTACATATCTGTAATAAAACACGGCATTTTATACAATAAGGACAATTATGTCTTAAGTGTATAAACTGTCTAGTTACATGTTAGTTCTTAATATGTTGCACACTTGTTAATAGTGGCAAAAAATTCAAAAGCACTTACCGCAAACTATATTTACATCTTATCATAACGATCGTAGCATAATTATGCATTTGTTACATAACTCCTCCTAATCAGTCTGGATTAGATTTACTATAAAATTCCAACCAGGATTATCAACATCTTTATAGCATTTGGGAATTATTTTAATAACACTTAAATTATTACAAATTATATACATTATGTGTCATATTATATAATAAACAGTGACATTATGCGCATGTTGTTTGTTTGCTGCACTAAACAAATTTTAGTGCAGCGACATTTTGGGGTCACTGGAATATGTCGTCATATCTCAAAATATGTGTTCAACAGTGAAGCTTGTGTTTGTAATAGATTACTTTGACTTTTACAATGAATATTTAGCTTGCAAAGAGAAAGAAGAAGAAATGTATGAATTAATAATTTGTTCAGTGTTTATGAACAGCTATTCCTGACTTTATATATAAATAAAATGAAGACAAAAAGAATTATACGATAAATTTATACAAATGTGTTATGTGTGTTCTAATACATGAGCAGCGCAGAAGCACTGCAGACCTGCTTAGTTTAGTTTAAAGAAGTGATCATTCTTTACCCCTCCTAGCCTATGTTTAAGAGACAATGCATGCAGGCGCATTACAATCTTTACAGTATAACCCTGTTAGAAGCTAAAGATTGAAAT
>NW_005192329.1:0-1557 GCF_000239375.1 Pundamilia nyererei | reverse complement strand
TTTAACACGGCCAGCAAGCCGGGCAAGTGTTCGACGTGACATAAAGGAAATGTGTATTGAGTGGAACGGTCTCCTTGTACAGCCATCATCGACCGAAAACCGTTTCGTTTCACGATGTTCCAGCCGCTCGTAGTCAGAAACACAGTCCCGCACGGGTGTTTAACGACGCCGCTACAAATGTCTTCAATCCCCCGCAGTCCCATGTGCTCCGGCGCCGGAGCCGGGAGCTCGGGACGCGAGACTTCGTTGGCCGTGCTCGTGCGACATCCGTCACGGTTCGTACCCGGCACCCCTCCGTTCATCATCACCATGCGACAGTAGCCACTGGCGTGCGAATCCTCGGTCACGGTCACGTACGAGTCGTACCACGTGAAGTTGTACGCGCTGGTGTATCGAGGGATGTCGCCGGTCAAAAGCACAAGCAGCAAATCCATTGCGATTCTGATCGGCAATATCAGCGGGTTGCACAGGAGTTCCCCTCGCTGTAGTCGCGTTATTGACACGCAACTACCAGTGGCGCCTGGCTCGCGGGCGCTCGCAAACGCCACGCAAGGTAGTTGGCCTCCGAGCAAGTACCTCACAGTGAAAACGTGCACACCTTCGCACTGCTCCGCGTCTTGTCCTAACAACACCTTAATCCACTCCCTGGAAAGTTTGCTGTTGTTCACGGCGGCCCCATGGTGCCACATCGTGTTACCGTGTGATGAAGGATCCATGTTGTTGCGTCACAGTCACACTTGCGAGGCTTGTATCACGGGAAACAGTACAATACTTTTGACATGTTTGTTGGGGTTTTCTTTTTTTTAAAAAAAACCCGCATTAGTATTGTATAGGCCGTACACAACCCTCCTCGGCCGTCTCTGTCTCCAGAGTGCACACCCCGCGTACTGTGTTGTCCCGACCGGCGTGCCAACACAGTGCCCCGACCGGCGTACGATGCCCCGACCGGCGTACACGCCCCGACCGGCGTGCAACATAGTGCCCCGACCGGCGTACGATGCCCCGACCGGCGTGCAACATAGTGCCCCGACCGGCGTACGATGCCCCGACCGGCGTGCAAGTGCCCCAACCGGTGTATCCCCCCCCCCCTGTCATGCCAAGTCAATATAATGTTATCTGGGACATAGTGCCTGCAACGCTGTTGCACACCAGCCAAACAACAAAAATCCGCCAGCGATGTCGCAAGTACATAGCCTGTGTCTAACACACCCCAGGTCCGCTTTCGCCGGCGGTGAAATGCAGCCGCCTAGCATGGTGTACAACCCGTGGGCCAACGACATCATGAAGATACACATGAGGTCCGGTGGCATGTTAGCTAGGCTCAATTACCCGGATGAGTACGGCGCATGTTATACCAATTACATAGACTTCATGGATGTGCCCGATCTCGACACGCTGGCTTGGGACGGATTCTGCATGGTGCTGTTTTGGATCAGGCGCGACGTCGAGGCTCTTCTCACGCGATGGGCTCGCTGGTACGTGTACGTGGACAGGGATCCCGCGGCGGGGGCGCGCATGACACTGCTGCTGCAAGACCAAGACAAGACCGAAGCGGAC
>NW_005192328.1:0-1558 GCF_000239375.1 Pundamilia nyererei | reverse complement strand
TGTAGCTCCCCGCAAGAAACTGTCAATTCCCCGTTTAGAGCTGTGTGCCGTACTGGCTGGGGCACAACTGTCTAGACTCCTCCTCAGTGAGCTTACTCTGCCCATTAGTGAGACTACTTTATGGACCGATTCTACCACTGTGTTGAACTGGATCCAGTCCGAGTCCTGCCACTATAAAGTGTTTGTAAGTACTCGTATTGCCGAAATACAGGAGCTGACTGAGGCCGCCAGCTGGAGGTATGTCCCCTCGGCTTTGAACCCAGCAGATGACATCACCCTTACCATGACAAGGGTTCTCGCCACCCCCACATCAGGGGTTTCAGGCAGTGCCTCCACTAGGGCACAATAATCTGTTCCTTGTGGACCCATCTGAGCCCGGCCCCACACCATTATTTCACTCCTCGGGGGAACTTTAATTTTGCGTTGGCCAGCTAGCCGTACATACCCCACCATTCCGTCCTCCACTGTACTTGCTTCTATCCGTCTGCATGTTGCGAAGGCAGTCCTCCAGGCCTGTTGATTCGTTAATTGCTGTGGGACAGGAACAGTCTTTTCCAGCCACTTAAATACATTCCAACAATCAGTGGGTGCGTACAATGGTCATCTTTTACCACCACAACCCCGCGTCCAGGAACCTTAACACCTTCTTTTTCCATGTCCAGGACAGCATAGGTGGTATAGGGAATTTCCAGACCATTGGCGGCTCTCAGCTTAAAGGCAGTTGGAGTTTTCTCAAGCTTAGCCTGGGAAAAATGCTCATTAAACAAACTCTCCTGTATCAAAGTCATTTGTGATCCTGTATCTAACAAGCCTTGAAGCTCCACCCCCTCGATCACTATCTTCACTGTTGGACACCGCCCAATAAATGTTTCTGTGGCCCTTAATTGCTTAGGTGAACCAAAAGCCCCCGCCCCTCGGACCTCAGCAGCAGGGTCATCTAGTTTAAACTTGGCTGGGAAGAAATGGAGGTCCGGCAAAACCTAGCTATATGTCCTGCTTGTTTACACCTCCGACAGATAGGCCGACCTTGTGCATCCCAGCTAGCATTTAATTGTCGCAGTCTTCTCCTAAACTGAGGTGCAGGCGGAAGAGTAGCTACAGCTGGCTGAGTGGAGCCTCTAATTTCTCTTACTAGCTCTTGTGCCAATCCCTTCATTTGTGCCTTGACGTCCTCCAGTATCTTCTACTTTAACACCTGTCTCCAATCTTCTTTCTGTTCAACCTTAAAAGGAGCATGAGACTTATTTACAGACAGGCAGGTTACCTCAGACTGGGGCTGTACATGTTCTGAGTCAAGCAGCAGTGCCTCCTGGCGTATGGCAGCAAAATCTTGATCTGGGTTACGCCGCACATAGACTTTCAGTGCCTGACTTACAGGGCCCTCCCGCAATCCTAGCAACAATTGATCTCGCAGGGCTGCATCAGAGGGGACATTATCTGGATCATGCTTTCGCAACCTACAGTATAATTCTCTCAACCACAAAATAAATGAAGATACGGTTTCACTTGGGTTCTGAGTGCAACTAAAAAACTGTGACCTAAGAACTGGGGTGGGGAC